>NW_012130080.1:3700446-3705117 GCF_000143395.1 Atta cephalotes | reverse complement strand
TATATATATATATATATATATATATATATATAAAAAGTGGACGAATTATATGTAATAAAGCGTATATTTATCATCTGTTAAATATGCAGACTCTTCATTTGGTCGACGTGTGTGCATACTAATTATAAGAAAAAAATGCATTGTAAAATATTGAGAATTATATGAATGATCGATTATATATGTATGTCTATGTGATGTATAATGTAATTGTATAATAATTGTGTGCTCAGCAAATATCTTAATTCTTGTTTTTGTAGAATGGAGATTTTCAATAAGCTTCTTCGTACTTGTTTTTTCTAAAATTGCGTACCGACTCAAATGTCGATCAATAGAGAGAATAAGCGATCGAATGATTCTGATCTATAATTATGAGAATTAATATTCTATTTGCTCTTGATATATAACATTTTAAAAAAAGATATTCATACAAAAGAGAATATTGTTAATGAATATTTATTTTTCAGAATACATAACAGACCTGAAGGTCTTGATATGAAACTATAATAGCGTAGGCCTATGACATTAGACTTGCACACGCCGTAAAACGTTTAAAACATTTCCTGACGCACGAGTGAATTTGAACGACCCGCGTAAATACAACCCTGCGAGGTGTTTCCGAGTGCATTATAAATCGTGTTTAACTTCGTGATCTCGTTACTGTATAAATCGTTGTAAGACGATAATAGTATCGCGCGTCTCACGTGTTGATTAGATCTCTAGGAAATGCCAGATTTCGCGAAACGAAATTAATTAAAATTAATGAAGCTAATTGTAGCAAAATGCTATGATCAGGCTACAGCAGGACTGATAGCTCGGAATATCGCTTTTTTAAATATATTTCAATATAAGAATAATTAAAAGAATGTTACATAAACATACATCATTTGACATGTACGTATATGCGATGAGATTTTAAACCTATAATGTGATCAAGTATGTATATCTTTCAAGCTGTAAGAAACTCATTGCATCTGCGATACAATTTTTTGAATGAATAATTCGCATAAACGCCAAGTGTGATAACGGAATGTATTTACAAATTTAATTTGTATTGACGTTGCTCGGAAAATTCAGGAACACAAAGCAGAAAGTAAAAGATTATAGGTGAAATTTCGATCTTATAAAAATAATACATAATATACATATAATTAATAAAAACGAAAAAGTATAATATATAATATATAATGTTAATAAATTATTTTTTTAATTAAATTTATCATATCGCATGTACATCAAATAATCAATTTAATTAAAAAAAAATTATATTTAAAATCTCAAATGTTGACAGTAGAACATGGAAAAATTCTTTTAGAATTCTCAGGATTCAAACTTTATTCTCATTTGCGGAACAAATCTATCAATAATAACTATGCGTAATATACAAATCTACTTACATAGTAATCATAAATTCTACAAAATGTTCTTTAACATGCTAACAAACACAGTGATGAATGCAAAGTAAATTTATAAAATCGGTTAAGCACCACAATTGTCACAACTTCTCCAAAGCTGCTTTTGCAAAATGAATCAGAATCACAATTGGAATTATCAACAATTGTTTAAATGTGTTCCTAAATTTTCTGACGAGCATACAGAGAATTCAATTACACTACTCCGCATTGATGCACATTAAAAACTGTACACGAGATTATCCAAATGCAAAGCTAATTTGACTGACGAAATATAATATATTCTACTTAAATATATACTTGGTATTTCTCATTGATTAACATTAATATTAGTATAATATTAATATTAGTGTAATATTAATATTTTAGTAATATTAATATTAGTATTAATATTATTAGTTTCTAATTAAATAATTTTAAGTAAAATGCAGTCTTTAGTACATCAGTGCGAAGTAGCTCGAATTCGTTATTAGATTCATCAGAAAATATCTGCTATTTCAATCATTTCACAACTATCCGTTCTGTATCTATTTCTCCTTATCTATTTTCGGATCGCTAATATATGTGTTTAATTATCATCGATATATTTTACTTAACAGATAAAGACAGAAGAATGTGTAACATGTTCTATGTAAAATTAACGTTCTGTGGTATAAATTGATATCAAAATCCTGAAGCAAACGATACATTTTTAAAAATAGCGCAGAGTTACATCTATAAACGGCACTTACAATTGTATCAGTTTTATTTCGTAGTCCGACTTGAGTATCACTATTACGAGAATGTTCGAAATGTTTGATAAAAGCTAACGAACCATTCACAGGTAAAGTTTGTTGCTTTTATTTCCACGATTCAAACTCAAGTAATATTTTGTCTTTATGACGGATCGTAAAGATCGGTTTCCTGTTGCAAAGAATCGATCTCATTGTCATAGTAGCTGTCGGAATCTTTGAAATCAGGAACTACAACAATATCGATAGCGTCCCCCTTCAGTTCGTAAGCATCGTCTTCCATCTCCTCTTCCACTTTTACATTCCCCACGTTGTGGTCCTCGGTGAGATGCGTAAGAAGGGCAGGTAAGGCGTAAAATATTTTGTCACATAAATTGCATTGAAATGTCTTACCATCGACCGCGCGTAAACAATGCATGTAATCTTTCATGGGCTGATAAACTTTTCTATGTAGAGCCATATGCTTCTCATGATCCATGGAGAGAATAAATTCGTAAGAACAGATAGGACACTTCAGGTTGTGTTTTGTCCACATTGTGTGTATCTTCAGTCGATGGAGACTCTCGTAGACCTCGCCGCAAATGGGACACTTGAGGCATATATGATTTTCCAGGGTCTCTGTGTTCTCATACATACCGCTACATTCGTTGCACTGATACGACTTTTGTTTCTTGCAGGTATGCTTGGACCAGTGTTTTTCCAGCTGAGCCAAAAGATCGAATACCAATTCGCAAACCGTACAGACAAACATTCCATGATGATCGCGTTTCAGGCCGCATTCCAATATGCTGATCGAGCACTGATAGTGCTTTTCATAGTTGTCCTTGCGCAACAAGCTCTCATTGCAGGATTCGCATTGGTTTTGATGCTTGGTCAAATGAGCAAATAACATTCCGGGCTCTACGTTCGAATAATTACAAAAATTACACATGTAACTCTCCGCCGTCATATGCAAGTGCGAGAGCAAGTGCCTCTGATACGTATTTGGACTGAAGAACGTCGCGCCGCATGCGGGACACTTCAAATAGGGTCTCTTCTTATCCGTATAATGCAGGGAAAGAGGATTTAATTTCTTTGTCCACTTTTTGTCCCTTTTCATCTTTTCCAGGTTTTCGTATGTGATACATTCGATTTTAGGAATACGTTCGTGCTCCTCGGAAGATGTGCTTTGGCTAGTTTCGTCCTGTGTCGCTTGATCGTTGTTAGCTACGTACTTCCGCAAATATACCATCTTATTGTAACTGTGTTTCCACCTACCATTCTTTTGATTCTTGGAGATTTTATGCATACTCTGTTCAAGTAGTTCCTCCATCCTCACTTCAGCATCCTCGAGAGCCTCTAAGGGAGGCATTAGAATGTAATTGTCCTCATTAGACACAGATGGTTCAATCTTACAGGATACTTCAGAAGGATGCTTCGTAAGATACAACAAATCTAGCGATGTCTCCTGTTCCTGAGGTTCCACTTTGTGTGGAACAGTCTCCACGCTGCTTCGTAATTTTCGTCCACTGCTACTGGCATGCTTACTCTTTCTGTGACCCTTGCTCTTCTTCTCCTCCGTGGTCTTTTTCGTTTTTTTGGGCAGGTTCTCACTCTCGATCTCGTCCAACTTCAGCATCCTGTTAGTCTTCAAATCGCGTCGCCTCATTGACGCTGTATTACACAATCAATGGGACGGGGTACGTGTGTTTACAATTGTCAGACGTCGTGACATAACCTGATACTCGTGTCCTATTAACAGACGCATGTGAGAAAACGTGCGAAAATCTCGCCGATCTTGCGAATACCTGATTCATGTACTTACGTATCGCGATCAGACGCATAGTCGATGACAGCCCTGGTTGTGCTTCACGACGCGCTGTCACATTGCATCCCCCGAGCATTGATTTTTCCGGGATCCGGATTTCTCCGGACGCATGGCCGTCCGCTGTCCTAGGGCGGAGAAGTCGTGTAGAAATACGGCGTACCGATTCTCGTCTTGTAGCTCGTTCAGGAAAATACGTATACGGGAAACCCTGGTGTTTCTCTTCTTCGATAACTGGATGGATCAGCTGTTCTACGAAATGGATGCGAGAGAGAGAGACCGAACGATCTCGTTCGCCATGCCGTAGCGTCGCTTACCGTCCTCGCGTTCTGCTTTCAAGAGAGAAAGGGCTCAATAACGGATAACGGGCCGAGGTAGCTTGCGCCGCGAATCGATGAGAAAGAAAGGAAGGAAGAAAGAAAGGAAGAATATGCTCGATGTGATCTCTTTGCCTTCTCCTTCCCTCGGACAACACACCCAGACCGATAGTGCCCGGATATTCGCCTATTTTGTTTTAAACGAACTTCCTGTTTGTCGGGAAAAGAGGAGGAGGCAAAGAGATTGTGTGACTTCTTCTGATTTGCACAGATTCTTTTAATGTTTATTCTCGTTACTTGTAGATTATGAGATAAAATTACATTACTTTTTTTGAATGTATTATATGTAGAAGTAAAAAAACGAAGTCGATGTCTAGTGCGAAAATATCTCCTTTCTCTCTCTCTCTCTC
>NW_012130080.1:3654388-3696844 GCF_000143395.1 Atta cephalotes | reverse complement strand
ACTACACACACACACACACACACACACACACACACACACACACACACACACATATATATATATACATGACAACATTATAATTTCAATGACCTTCCACCCTCTGTTTGCTCGAGTCAGTTCCTGTCAGTCTTCCTCTTTTTATGATCGTGCCCATGGACGAGATCAACATGGGCATCGTGGTAGTCGTGGCCATAACCGTGCTCCAGCACATGACCAATCCCATGGCTGATGTCATGAGCAAGGGGAGCGATGTCGTGAATGCCCTGGTCCAAGTGGACGGCGACCGGCGACGGGTGGACGTGAAGATCGGGTGCGTAGTCGTGCGCATAGATGGCACTAGGATGATCGCTGAAGGAGATCAGCGGAAGCAATGGAGGCGGTAACGATTGCAGAGGAAGCGGTGAGGGTGGTAACAAATGCAGCGGAAGCGATGAGGGTGGTAACTGCTGTACCGGAACCGGGATCGGCACCGGAACTGGTATGGATACCGGATGCTTTACTGGGACTGGATACAGCTGCTGTACGGATACCGCGATCGGTTGCTTTACTGGGATTGGCATCGCCTGAGAATTTCCCGATAGAAATTAAGGATGACTTTTAGGTCCGATTGCATCAACGTTATTTTGATTTTAAGCAAAACTTCAAACTCTCTCTATCTCATCTTTTAAAACTGAAAAGAGATAGGAACAAAGAGAGTTTTAAGTTTCCTCGCTTAAAAAAAACTGAAAAGAGATAGGAACAAAGAGAGTTTTAAGTTTCCTCGCTTAAAAAAAACTGAAAAGAGATAGGAACAAAGAGAGTTTTAAGTTTCCTCGCTTAAAATTAAAGTAACGTTGATGCAACCGGGCCTTAGCTCCGATTAACTTAACCAGTCTAATAACTTTGCAGAATTCCAACTGAAGCTAACGTCGAAGAAAAAATGCGAATTGAAGAGTAATACATTTACATTTATATTTATAATTTCTCTCTTCGAGACTGATTAAGTTAACCGGAGCTTGATAAAAGTCGTCCTAATAGAAATAGAAAGAAGAAGAAAAAAATATGAAGAATAATATTCATAGACAGGCCTTATATTTAAGGCTTCTTTAAATATCTTCAGATGCTCTACGAATTATTTTATTGGCTATTGATCATCTAAAGATAAACTATAAATTGACTTTATATTCAGAATATTAGCTTAATGTTTGCTTATCAATATAATTTTAATATTAAGAAATTTCCATGATTTTTTTATATTGTTTTCCACAAAATTACTATAAAAGAAAAAAATGTCATTATTAATAGACTTCGTTAAAAGTGCTGTTGAAAGAAAGTAAAATTGACAGAATGTTACCTGAGACACCGGGACGGGAATCGGGACTGGTTTATGAACTATCTTCTCGATCGGTAATGGCACGTGATACGGTTTCTCTATGATTACTGGCTCCGGAACTGGCACCGGCTTCTCCAGCACTACGTGCTTCGTTAAATACACTGGTACAGTTTTCACAATTTCAGGTGTTAAGGCGATGCCACTTCTATCGTAAGACGCACTTGCTAGATGCAACCTGTCGGTCGACATTTATGAATATAATGATTAACATCATTGTCATTTTATAGATATCCTAAGATTTTTAGAAAGTATATTATAATTTTTTTGAAGTATTATTCAAAATGAAGGAGTATAATTTGTAAAGAAGAAAATGATCCTTCGAAAAATATTTATTCTTGCTGTATGATATTCATAAAATTTCTCGTCTGACTAATATTTTACTTATTTTACAACGGTAAAACTTAACGCGAAAATGTATGCAATTTAGAAATTTACTTTAAATTTTCTAAATTATATAAATCTTATTTATATATTATTTACTTTTAATACATAGATACATTATACATAGATACATTATTTTATTCTATTTAATTAGAATTATTTTAGAACATTGAAACTTAACACGAAACATTTATTTTTTTAATACAATTTAAAGAGATTTACTCTAAATTATTTTAAATTATATTTATACATAAATCTTGTTTAATATTTTTAATAAGTGTATTATTTTTACCCTGCATGCAGATTAACTTCAGGAAGTTTGAGACCTTTCCAAGAATTACGCTCGATTGACCATGGTTCTCCATGTCCATAAGGACTTGAGAAACTGATCCATTCGTCATTACTGATAACACCCCGTTTTTGCTGCTTCATGTTCTTCAGCACCGATGCGAATGCACAGGTGCATAATAATGTTATAATAAGGAATAGCTGGAATATAATATTAACGTAAAGAAATTTCAAATTTTGATAAATTCATGTTTTACAAAATTCAATTATGCTCAAAAATGCGTTGTATAAATTAGTAAGAAAATTGGAAGAATTTAATGAAGAGTATTTGGAAGTTTTAATTTTAGAAAAATTAAGTAATCAGTTTAGAATTCATAATTTATATTCACACTTTAATTTTGATTTACACAACTTAAATGAATAAGTGCTACTTACAAAGATCTTCGACATGGTGCTCTAGTTGCGAACAAACTGTTCATAAGATCGTAACAACAGAAGCCTTTTATATTTGCGAATGGCATTACCAATGACAACTTAACAGGTCTAGATCAAGGAACAAAGCAAGTTCCCATTTACGATCAAATCGGAAACTTACCCTTTTTAATTGATATCCTAAGCTTCCGGTGATGAAAGTTGTCTGCGATCGATTTAGTTTGTGACGACATTTCAAAATAACATCAGAACATATAAAGCCCTGTAACTAAAATGGAACAAGTTAATAAACGCATCACATACCATAATAAATACTAATTTATATTAAGTCAAATTTAATTAATAAAATTAATTAATATTAAATTGATTAAAATTTGATGCACACAGATTTATACAGAATATTGAATATTTAAACACATACATATTGATCTCTTCAGACTTGATTTTAATGAAATTATGTTAAAAAAAATTTTTTTAATTCACTGTAAGAGCATTTTAATTAAAGCAATTTGTATTAAAAAATTAAATTTATTCAATGTTTACTTTTTTTCCAACATATACATTATTATGTATCTCTAATCTAAGATAATGTTGATGAAATTAAATAATTTTAGTTAATGTCTTCAAATTTGATATTCATTACAATATGGAGAGATCAGATATTTAATAATGTTTGATATATTAAATAATACTGAATACTATTTGATATTGATGTAAATGCAACCATGTCTTTTGCCAAGAACGACACCGGTTTCTCACTCGATTACGAGCTCGTGCTTGCAATGTTGACATTGCAATTACGTTCGACGATCAAAGTACCTGTACTACTTACCTACATCCTTATACTTATCTAATTATGCCTGGAAACTCATTTCCGCGCACGTACGGGGAAAAGGAAAACGTCTAAGAATTCTGCGCGTCGTTTATAGATACTGTCTGCATGAGTGATAAACATTGATACAACTGCAACAGCTAATTCTTAGTCATGGTATTCTAGATTAGCAAATTTTAAGTTGACAATATGTTGTCTTTTTCAATATTATTATCTACAAGATTCATGAATTATTTAAAAAAAATATATTTATTTGTAATCTTAAAGAATTCGAGAAACTGTAGTCCATTTTTATAGAACTAGAAAAGATAAAGATTGTATTTAATCTTTCTGGAAAATTCATAAAGTAGAATTATTATCGGAAAATGTTTTTCGAATTTCCTATCTTAAAAATATATACGAAGCATCCTTGAAATAAGTATTCGAATGATGATTATATTAGGAGTTTTCTATCTTAAGATACTTATAATCTATCTAAAGAGATCACATTTTCAAAGTGAATAATGATCACATGTTTTTGCCTGTGATATTAACTTTTTAGAAATTTTATCGATAGAAACAGTTAAATTTTGTCAAAAATCTTCGTTTTGACTTTCATGACGTTAAAATAAATCATCATTTTGACTTTCTCTTGATTTGGTGTGATCCTTGGATAGAAGTCCATAAAAGAAGAGTCTAGAAGAAGTTCGAGTAGCGAACATTTTTCTTGTTTTTCCATAACAATATTGTTTTCCTGTTCTCGAATTGTCCATCAGGTTGGTTTTTTGTTGTTCTTGATCACTACGTACGTGTGCATTCTGCTAATTCGCGCATTCGTGACTAGTAAATCTTGGTTGGTCAGCGTCATCGGGCGTATTGTTACGTGTTCGCCGGCTCTAACTCGTCGATGAATAATGAATGGCGAGTAACGTGGCCGGCATTAAGAACGCGATGGCATTAGACGCTTAGAAAATGAAAGTTAGGAAAGTCCTCACGATTAACGCGGAAGCGAAAGAGGAAAACTCGTCCAGCTCGATCTCGTTGACCGAATAGAGGACGCTGGAGAACGCTGAAAGAAATCGAAGTTGTTATTTGCATTTGCTGTCGTATATTTTCATCTCTTGTTGCGCAAAACTCATGAATTACATCAGCGATAATTTATGCATTAATTCGTTAAAAAAATATTCCATGTTAATTTTTTTATACACTAAATATTTTAATCTGCATATCAAATAATAGTACTGATTAATTAATTAATTGCAGTAAACTTATTTATTATTTTCTGTTAAGAATCAATGATGTTATCAATGATTTATTTAATCCAACTACATTACCAACTACATTATCTGGCCCACTTTAAATAATCTATAATTAATATATACGATTTTAAAATAGAATTGTAATATAAATTAAAATAAATATGTAATATCAAAATATGCTATATAAAAATTATAAATTCTATGTAATATATAATATGTATTTTTTAAATGTTTTTTTATATCAAACAAAGCACAAAATAAAATTTTAAATAGTCATATAGATTATCTCATAAAATTAATCATAAAATTAATGTTTTATAATATAATTATTAATTTATAATATAATATAATTATATTTGTAATATAATTATTAATTCAATGCGCGGACCGATTCCAATCATGTATCACTGCGTGATTGAATTAAATCACGTATCGCGCGCTATCGTGGCTATCTAACGATCGAAAGATCAAATAATTGCCGATAAACCTCCGATTAAATGCATCGCTAATGAAATGCTCCAGGATTTTTTGCGTCTCACATCGCCTTCGTTCGACCTCCTAGGAGAGAAATGCAGCTGTTTGGCTGTCGCCCAGGTTCAGGTAGCGAAAGTATATCGCTCCTTGTAATCGTTGTTCTTCTTTGTTCAAGCGATGATGCCCTATAAATACATATGAAGGCCACAATTCCGGAGCGAACTCAGTTTTTCATTGGCATCCCGACCGGCAACTGAAACTCTCGAGCGACTAATCATGAGATTCTTCCTGGTACTTATCTGAATTCTCGTTTTTATTTTACTACACGGAAAGAACGATTTTGCTAAAGTATCTAAAAATTTAGTTACACATCTAAAAATAACTTTTTTGGATCACAATAATTACATAGAACGTTTAAATGTTGATAACAATTCTGCAAAAAGTTGTAACCAGTTTGAGTGTTTTACATAATTATTTTGTTGATCTAAACAAAATTATTTTCAGATTTGTAATTAGCTAAATTTTTAGATACTTCAGTAAAACCATTCTTTCCGTGCACTGTCGCAATCGAAAATCCGCCTAATTTATATTCGGATACACCGCGATAAAGAATGAAGAATGTTCATCTAGTGATTTGTTGATCGTTTGTGTATTGCAATGGATAATTATGCGTTATAATATCTTGATTTAAAGTGATTTAAACTAATCCAATACCGCAAAAAAAAAAGTTAGAGCAATTGAACTGAAATTATGAATTATACAATTATGAATTATACAGTCAAATCTTTTTAAAATCAGATATACGATAAAATCAGATATACGATAAGATTTTCTATTTTTCAAAATGTTGTCAAGTTCGGAAAATTTTCATGTCGTTTTAGACATCTGATTAAAATGCTGTCCTAGATTTTATATAATGAATTTGTTTAAAGTAAATTGTCCAAGAATATTCTACATAAAAACGTAAATTATTCGATATGATATCTCTTCGTGACGTTTATACAGGTAACAATACTGGTGTTGGCCAGCAGTGTAGCCGTTCTCATTGACGGATTGAAGGATTCAGAAAAATTGCAGAGCGCTTCAGAGCCAAAAAGACATGAGAAAAGAAATGTAGATGCTCGAATCGATTGCTCGAATGGACATGGTATACACATATATTGTCCACCGGATTACGAAGCTCCACTCGAACCATCACCCGTCTTAGTTCAACAGCCAGTCGGTGAGTTAATATATAAAATTTTATTGATCTTGAATATATTTATTTCAAAATTAAAGCCTGTTGTAATATTAATTAATTTAATTCCATAATAATATTTAAATTAGTTTAATTAGAAAGAATCATTCATAAATTGTCTCCTTTCTTTTAAATTTTAGTGAAAGAGTAATGAAAGAAAGATGTGATTTTATTTATTTATGTTTTTGATTTATTTATTACGTAAAATTAAACCTAATGTCGCAATTAATATTTACATATTAATGGATAGTAGGGATTTGTGAATAATATTTTTGTATTCTTCTTCAGTGCATGTGCCTGTTCCGCAGCCAGTGCCACATCCGGTACCCGTAGCAGTACCGATCACTAAGCATATACCAGTTCCCGTACCGATTCATGTCGAACACACCGTGCAGGTGCCAGTGCCTAAACCGTATCCCGTAACCGTGGAGAAGATCGTCCATGTGGACCGGCCAGTCCCGGTGACAGTCGAGAAACATCTGCACGTCCCAGTCGATCGACCGGTGCCAGTACCGGTACCGCAACCGTTTCCCGTCCCCATCGAGAAGGTCGTGCATGTAGACCGACCGTATCCGGTGCCGGTGGCAGTGCCAAAGCCGTACCCAGTACCGGTCTCCATATACAAACATAAGTTATTCAATTGTTGTTAATGCACTCGTCGAGCACCATTTTAATGCAGTAGCGATACGATATTTTCACTAATATCTATAATAACTTAAAGTGTCAGTATAATCTTCTAGTAATATAAGTGCAGCTTGTTTTTGTTATAGATTTATTATTAATAATTAATTATTCGTTAATTATTATTCATAATTAATCTTGCCTGACTGAAATGTATATCTTAAAAATTGATTATTGCGTGAGTTTTTAAATGTGTTTCTATTTAATAAACAACATTTCATTAAAAAATTTACTTCTCATTGCAGATATTTGTATCCTTGCTAAGATTCTTCCATCTTTTCGTTGCTTATCACTACAAATTTTACATAAAAATCAAAAAGTAAAATAAATATTCTTCTAAAATCTGTATTTTTGAAGTCAAATAAATATTTTTCCAAAGTTTATGTTTCTGAGCAACCTTGAGAACAATGCTATTACCACGTGCAAATGATGTGAACTTGATCTATTAGCAAGTTTCTTTATCATGATTAATGCAGTAATAATATTGCACGCTGAACATAGTTACAAGGTGAAAACAATTTATTTATTCATCTACACCTGACGAAAAAATTTATAAACACTATTCTTGCTTTTTAACTGCATTAGCATTATTAATAATTTATTAAATTAAATTATACATTTTATGTAACATCTGTTTTGCAACTAATAATACTTAATATTTAGATATAATTTAAAATATCAACAATGTGTAACATCATTTCTATTCCAAAAACTTTATCAATGTTAGAACAAGTTAACATACAAAAAACAATGATTTGCGAGATATTGGGCGTGTTTAAGCAAACAAAGCAGCTAGCTTATTCGCCGAGAATATGATTGGTTCTTAATGAGAACTTTTTACTTATAGATCCAATCAATCATATTCAACCGCTTGACGAACAGGCTAGCTTCATTTAACTCAAACATTGTTTTGCTTTTTAATTGATATCACAATTAAAATTAATATTTCTTATGTAAAAAAATTTTTATTTAGAACAATAATTAATAAATATATAGATTGTATAGCTTTGTTTGATTGTTTTAGTTTACAGTGTTTATCAAAATAAAAAGAGTCAGTGATATACCAACAGTCATAAACATTATCTGAATAATAATAACGTTTTGAATAATAATAATAAGTTTTATTGACGTGCGAGATATAAAATTATAAACAATGAATAATGTAAATTGTGGAGTTGCACTTCAAATGATCATGAGTCATGAGCGATAATACTGTTTGCAAGCCTAGACCTTGTTATAATTAATTAAGTAATAGATTATAGTAACTTTGAAGTAAATAAAATAGTGGAAGGAAAATGCTTCCCTAACGACGCGAGAAGCATAAATAATGAAAAATTTGACATTAGCTGATTATTTTGTTATCATGTTGGAGGGAGATTTATACAGCCAATGAAATGCTATCGCGTGTCTTTTTACATTAGTCCGTGCTTGCGCATCGAGCGATGGATGTGGAAAATGTCGCGCTACCTCCTATCGGAAAAGTATACCGATGGAAGCAACAGGGAAAGGTCGCGATTTCCACGTAGCGGCTCTCTCATGCATTGTTGACGAGCGAATCGCTAGGCGAGGCGTCGCGCGCTACTACCGCTCGTTGTTAAGAAGTATATATAATCCTACTTTTATCTATAGGTCCGAGAACTACATTTTTCAGTAATTTCCAAAGAATTCGCAAATTTCCGACTATCTTTGATCAATTGGCAGAGACTTTTTGATGTAGATTAATAGAGAGATAGAAAGATTAGTTGAAATATACAATATTAATTTATACTTTCTTCAATACCTATGATATACCTATAATTTATATAATTTATGCCTTTAATAATCGGAATGATTTTTTTATTGACATAAAAAAAGATAAACACGAAAATTCAATTATGTTTTTTTATAATTTATGCTAAAAAAAAATATTATTTAATGCTGCTATTACATATTAGAGCTTGACTTACATAATAAAAATTAATAAAAATAACTTGAAGATTGTTTAGCTCGATTTCTAAAATTTTATATATGTTATTTCTAATTACTTTTATTTTGCTATTTTGCAACATCGCAGTATTTTGATTTATATTTACATTTCAATACAAATTTAAGCTGTAAAAAATAAATTATCATCTGTTCTCATACAGAAAAATTAACAGTTTGTTTTTGGAAATAAATTGTTTAGCGAGTAGATTTTAAATAGATTACAAGGGAGATAAACGGCAGTGTTAGACAAGAAGACTATCTATACACGATCTCGATACATCAGCGATCGTGTGAACAAACGCGATGGTTTCTTGGTTATCGATCATCATTCACGATTATCTGTAAATAAAACGAGAAAACACATGGAGGATTTCTCGCCCTATGTCATCCGAGAAAAGGTCATCCATCAGATTATTATGCCGAAAGAAACCCGTAACCCCGTTATAGCGAACCGCTATCTCTCTGCCATCACAACTCTCAGTATCCGTTTAGACAGGTAGATACGCGGATTTTCTCTCTTTCGATACGAAGTGCGAGTGTTTCGCCTCTGCGAAGTGGAATTTTGATCACGATTGTATGTTGGTGCCAGTCTCATCTCACATAAAAAATTTGGCGATAATAGTTGCATAAAAAAATATTGGTCCGCGTTTCATGATGTAACAGGATAGTGTAGATTACTTTTTTACTTTACTATTATTCGTAATTTATTTATTTATGTAACGTATCATATTCATGAAGAAGAGAATGAGCTTCTCGTGGATGTGACACAGATATTTAATGCTATCCATTTTGTAATACAATTATGCACATTGCCTAAATGTTCAAACAATTTGAAGTTATAAACAGAGATGTAGAATTAAAAAACGAAATAGAATGTGAAAATAAAATCTTACAGTTGTCTAATTGTATTATTCTTTATAATTAATTACATATACAAAACAATATACAAAATAAAAATTTTTGTATATTAATAATTAATTAAACTTCGCAAGCGATGAATTTTATTCTTTTTTTTTAATTCTTTTAAATGACTCTAATAATAATTCAGCATGTGCTAATAAATTTAACCATTGTAAGAAAATATTAATTTATAAATTTAAATCGGAATTATTTGTTCTTTTTTTCTATATGTATTATTGAATATGTTATTCTGAATGTGAGAAGAGAGATATTGTGTTACATAAAGTAGCTTTTATTAATTAATCACACATTACATTAAAATGCTTTGCAACGTTGTGTCATGCGATCGTAACTGCATTGCTTTCAATAGTAAATATACTAATCATATGTACTGTTTGGAATGCACATTTCAAACTTTGATTGCGATTTCTTTAGAAGTGGCTTATATCTTTAGATTCTTATCTTACGCGCAGCTTTCTTTTATATATAGCAATTTATTTTAATGGGACCTCGGTTACGGTAACTACATCTACGATAGACGACAGTAATAATGTATGAAAGTTGTTCGTAGCAGTGTATAGAGTATCTATAGCAATGTCATATTTAATTAATTCTTCGGCGCCTTTTGCGCTCGATAGGCGTTACACTTGACACCAAAGGCGCGTATCTATAACACTGACTTAAAGTTGAGACTTAAACATCGTCATCACGATCGAAAAAAATGAACTTTGGGTACGAAATAGTCTACAAAATATATTTTAAAGAATAAAATTATTTTTGTTTTCTATCGGTGTTATTGTATTAAAATTTTTTTAATTCTTTTTGTATTGATTTCTTGAATATATATTTTTTAATTTACTTTAGTCAAATGATAAATTAAAATAAATATCTACAAATTATATTTCTTCCTTTATTAATTTATATAATTTAAAATATATAATTGCACTTTGTTGATTTGCATTACGTTTTATTATGACTAATATGCTTAAATTTTATTTATCTTGATAGCATTTATTATAATAATTTATTCATAATCCAAATATGGTAAATATCCGGCTATGTTAAAAATTTTGTATACATCTATAAGGAAGGAAATCATAGGACGTATATTTTCTATTGAACTATGTATCGTAAATTATACATCAAATGCGCACCCAATCGATAGAGGAAGACAATCATGTATTTTATTTCATAAAATTTGATTGATAACATTTTAGAAATAAACAAAATTATGTATCATAAAAATAACTTTTTGCATCAAATGGACGTTATGAATCAATTATGGAAAGTATAGTTTTGGAGCTTTCTTTCTTCACTTTTTTTATATAATTAATTATTAATAAAATTTGATATCTTTAATGTGTTTAATAGAAGTTTAATAGAAATTTATTTATTATTAAGTATTTTTATTTTAAGTAATACACATTACAAATTAATTATAGGTACACAGTTTTTCAAACTAAATTTTATTTGTTACATTTTAGAATATTAGAAAATTCTTTTAATTAGTCATCAATTCAGATAGTTTTGACTTGATACTTTCAATTTTTTGAATCTTTAAAACTTAAATTGTCATTTTATAGTACATAATTATAGATAGAAAGATTATGAGAAATCTAGTATGGGACATTATTTTTCAGTTTATGTATGTTAGTTGTAAAATATATCTTACTGTAAATATTGTTTAATAGTTTAGATTTTCTAGTATTATATAAAGTTTAGCACAATTTCACAACATATTGTTATTTTAATTTAAAAAATTACATTTTTCTAGTAAAAAATTTTTTTTTAATTTTCTACTAAAAGAATACCAATATTATTTTGGACTGTATATTTCTTAACAAAAAATTAAAACACAACTTTAAAAATATATATAAACTAGGAAATATCTGTCAAATGATATAGCAATTTTTATAACATTATTTGAAATTTTGCAATAATTATCTGTTTTGTAATAGAAACAAAAATCTGAATATCTGAGAAATAAGGAGATATTTTTTTAGGAGGCCTATGTCAGTACAAACGACTTTCCTCTGCTACTTGAAATTATATACTACTTAAAATTATGTTGAGCAAACATGTTATGTACTTAAAATTTGCCTATTTTATTCTTTTCTCTACTACTGCTACTTAAAACATATCTGTTTTGGATATTGCAAATTTTGTATTTCAAAGATTTATATATACATATTCTTTTTAAAGAAGCAAGGTGTCATCTTTTTAAGAACATAGAGTAATATCTTTCATTTTCACATCTTATTTTTTATATATAATTACTTTAATCGTTTTTTTCAGCGGGTAAACACAAAGAAACACAAATATCGTATAGGAAAAGTCTATTTAAGCTTTTTCATATAGCTATTTTTATTCGATAAATCAAAAGCTGCTGATCGCGCAGTCGCAATCGCACCGATGTCGTCGAATCACAGTCAATGGACAAACACAGATGTGCATATGTGTATATAAGAATGTGTGAATATGAGAATAATTCCAGGGGAGCGGGTAGTTCGCCGATGAGAATTGCTGAGGAGGACCGACAAGAAGACGTTTGAGATCAGAGCGCAAGACATCAACGAAAGTGAACATTCGCATCGACCTTTTTGTAGAAGAATTTCTCCAGGTGTGCTTCACAGAAGCTTCAGGACAGAATTTTAAGAAAAAGGAAGCACGAAATCTAAAATTTCTTGATTTAAAAAATCTCGAATTTAAAAATTTGTAAATTCTAAAAACAGAATCACGTGATAAATTTAAAGATCAAAAATTTCGTATTTACTTTGAAAATCGAATTATTTGGAACAAATTATGTTGTCGAATTATTTGGATCAAATTATTCGATATTTTATAAACATTAAAAAATTCTAACATCTAAAAATTCTATTAATGTAAAAATTCTAAATGATCTATAAAAAGATAGGAATTTATTAAGTCTGAAGGCTTAGAATTTTGTTAATTTTAGAATTCGTTGATTTTGTCAATTTTAAAAGTCAAGTTTCTATCAAATTTGATGAACGAAAAATTTCGGAAATTAAGATATCGATGCAAAGAATGAGCATTTTTCAAGAAAGATTGGGAAATAACATGCGTCATGTTACATTGAATAGACAATGCAAGACATAATCCGAATCTGAGGCGTTAATTATCCTTTTTTTACGATCGGAAAAATTCTCACCATTGTGCTACATGTTATTGACGAATACAAGGTGCTAACCTGCTGTCAAAATCTTTCCAAGATAGGAAATGTAATTCAATTCGCGCGGTGTGTTCTCAGATTAATATGGTGTCTGTGAAAACATTAGGACTTGCAGGCTCCTGTACGTTTTCCATTGGGCTTATCAGTTATACTTTGGGATTTCCTTCTATGCTAAAGTCGCAAGTTAAATCTGTAAGTAGTGATTGATACATCATATCGTCAATCTGTCAAGCTCTGTTCGAAATACTGAAATCAGAACTGTGAGAAAGATATTTCTTTCAATATTGGATTACTACGAATTTAGCTTGAAGCTGTGAATATTTTCATAATAAAATCTTTTCCAATTAATTTTGCTATGTAGAATATATATTTTTATTTGAAAATTATTAATAATAATTTTTAATTTAATAATTATTATTTAAAATGCTGATAACAAAAATATAATTATGTAATATAATCTTCCGTTCAATTTTTCAATATCCTTTGAATATCAAATTTATGAGAAGAAAGATTCGTTTTTATCAAATTACTGTATTTTACAAATTTTACAGCAAGTTAAATTGCAAAAAGGAAACGAAATACGCGATTTTTGGGAGAAACTTCCGCAGCCATTGGATTTTAATATTTATGTCTTCAATATAACAAATCCGAATGATATTGCATCAGGAGCGAAGCCGATTGTCCAAGAACTAGGACCCTTTCACTATGAGTAATCTTTTTCATATAATATAATAATTTAAATTATAATTAGCGAGGCAATTTGTTACTTATTATAAAAAATGCGTTTCGAATATGAAGAATATTGAGCAAATTTTAAAATGAAAATAATAAAAAAAATAATTTATAAATAAATAACACAAATAAGAGAAAGAAATGTTATATTTAAGCGGATGTTATATTAAGCGGATGTTGGTGCTTAATAATATTCACATGCAATGTATTTGCAAAATTATTTATTTATTATTATAGTATTTAAATATTATTAAGCTTCAAGATTCGCTTTGAAAATATAATTTTTATGTTATTTAAACAATTTACGTCTAGTATAACATAAATTTTATCCAATTATTTGTATAAAATTAAAATTAAAAATTATTTATATAATATATGGAAGTAAAATGATAATTGATGATTGATTTCCAGTTTGTATCGGGATAAGGAAGATGTCGTAGATCGAGAGGAAGATGATACTGTTGAGTATAGTTTGCGACAACTTTGGTACTTCAATCAGGAGAAAAGCATTATGTCAGAGAATGTGGAAATTTATGCGTTTCATCCTCTCATGATAGCGATAACCTTGATCATTCAAAGAGATAAGCCATCTACGATGGGAGTAATTAGTATGTATTTAATGAAAAAATAAAAATCCATGCACATCAAAGAAATTTTAATGTCCGCTTAATATTTAACTCATAGATATTCAGTTCATTAAAGTGATTTTGTTTTTGGATATCGTCGATTTTTTAAATCGAGAGATTACTAATTAGAAGAACGAAACAGTTTTTATTGTTCAAAACTTTGGTTTTTCTTGTTGCTATTATGTCAATTATATTAGCCGCATATATTTATTCCAATACATATATATTATATAATGTACACATAATCTTAAATTATATCCTTCTCTCTCTCTCTCTCTCTCACACTCTCTCTCTTTCTTTCTCTCTCTTAAACTTTTATACCAGACAAACTAAATATAATTATTTATTTCTTTAGGCAAAGCGTTTGACAGTATTTTCAAGAAACCTGAGTCAATATTTATCAAAACCACTATAAAAGATTTGTTCTTTACCGGTATACTACTTGATTGCACGGATATAACAGATTTCGCTGGATCCGCAGTGTGCTCCGCTTTACAGGAAAAAGAAGAGATATTAATCCGAGAGGAAGGTTTACGTTTCAGATTTGGTTATCTTGCTAAGGTAATATACCTGCAAATATGGTATGAATTTTTTGTGCTATTGTATTATTATATTATTAATAAAAGTAAAAAAAAATGTTCTTTTGCCTTAAAAAATAAGATCTATCTCATTCTTATACAAAATTTTTAAGTAATGTTTTGGTATAGAATATCTTTATAATCTATTATTTCGATTACATGGAAGGAAATAATATTACCATTGTCAGAAATTATTAAAATTAAATGAAATGTATTTCATTATTTAGGATATATATGTGCATATTAATTTAATTAAATTCGAGTGAGATTAAATTAATTTGAATAGGATTATAACATTTTTCATTTTAGATTTTTAAGAATTTCTAAGAATTTAATATATTTTAAGTGTTATCTTTTTATTCTAGACAAACGGGAGTCGTTTGCCAGAACGCATAAGAGTATACCGTGGAATTAAAAATTACAAAGACGTAGGTCGTGTGCTGACGATAGCAAATAGTACGAAGTTAAAGATGTGGTTTGGCAGTCCTTGCAACGATATTCGTGGCACAGATGGAACCATCTTCCCACCATTCCTCAACAAGGAAAAAGAAGTCTGGGTACACTCTCCAGACATTTGTCGAAGTATTGGCGCATATTATTTCGAACCAGGGAAAGTTCAAGGTATCATAAAAACTTAAAAAGTAACGCTAAGTGTTTACTCTTCGTCGATTCTGAGACATGCTGAGAAACAGAAATTAGTGAAATGGCCACGTTACAGTTAATTTTGCAACACAGGTTTCAAGACATTACACTATACGGCGGATCTGGGCGATCCGTCTGAGGACGAAGATGTGAGGTGCCTTTGTCAAGAGTCCGAAGGGTGTATGCCTAAGAACATATTCAATGCAGATCCTTGCAAAAACGTGCCTTTAAGAATAAGTCTACCTCATTTTTATAATTCTGATCCACGATACCTCGAGATGATTGACGGTGTAAATCCCATCCCTGTAAGTTTAATAATTGTTTTACTCTTTAAATATAATTTAAAATAATAAAATTAATCTTATTATTTTTTGTCTTGCAGTTTTTTTATCCATACATTTTCTTTTTTTATATAATTTCACAATAATTTATACAAATATGTATAAATTAGCTAATTTTAAGGATAAAATATTAAATAATATTTATAAATAAAATTAATTTTATTAAAATAATAAATTTATAATAAATTTATAATAAATTTCAAGAAACAATGTGAATTTATAATGACAATTTCTAATCGTGCAAATTGCTATGAATATGAAACGATTACGAAGTTTACGAGAATTATAATAAAAGATATTATTTGCAGGAAAAGCACCGGATGACTTTTAATTTTGATCCGATGACAGGCACTCCAATAAAAGCATATAAAAAGATTCAATTCAACGTGATAGTTGGACCCATCCCTAAACTTCGATTGATGAAGTCCTTTCCGGAAGCACTTTTTCCGCTATTTTGGGTGGAGGATGGCCTCGAACTCGGGAATATTCTAATAAAGCCACTGAAAGTTGCCTATTTACAAATTTTAATTGCAAAGTAAGTAATAATATTATCTTTTTATAAGCTTTTTTTCTATCGCATTATTATTTCGATAATTTAGTTTCGTCTTATGAAATATCTGATATTGCACACCAAAAAATTTTGCGAAATAATTTTTTTCGCATGGTGTTTTCACGCCGAAATTACTGCAGTTGATGATTGACTTTTTTTGCAGAACAGTGATGTGGTTCATGATCCTCGGTGGTCTGGGTATGCTTATTGTCGCTATGATGAGGTATTACAAAAAAAACAATGTGGACAATGTTGCGGTACCGGATCTCGTGCCGGGCAAGGAGCAGAATAAGACTCCTAAAAAATTAACCATTAGTACTATACAAGGTGAATTGGTACCACCTAAAATTGATTAACACACAGGGAGTAATAATTATTATTACATTAAAGAAGGTTGGGAGATGGCGTTATTAATCGCGCGATGTCGATTGCATTGTGTCGAAAATAATTTTTGAGATGTCATTACTTAGTTAATATTTGGATAATACTTCGGTGACATTTATCCAGTAACACGTCCCATTATTGTAATATACTTACTCAGATAGAAATAATATACCCGTGTTTTACTTTACAAACGCATATGAGCCGTAATGGATTAACATTTTTATCAATATTGTTTTGAAAACTATCACTGTTGAAAGATATATTAGAAGATATATCAGAGTACATTTTATTAATTCTAATGTTAGTTATTTAGATTGATTAATTGTAACAATGAGTCAAACGCGGATTAATAGACCATAAATATGTAAGAAACTAATTATTAGTAATTATTATTTTTGCTGTACGCTTTATTATAAAAGTTGTCTTCACCGACTTAAAGTACTTCGTCGATCAAGATAATTAGAGCGATAATTAGAGCAATATTAAACCTATTCTTGATGTCATTAACTTTTATTACAACGTTATAAGGAAGAAAATGAAAAAGAATGCCTAATGCGTATAAGTCATCTAAACTGTTATTATTTTATTTCTGCTATTTTATTTCTTATTACTATTACTGAATATAATATAAATGACATCTTATAAAAAAATGTAAAATAAATGAATAATGAAAAAATTCCCAAATTATATCTTAATTTATAATACAAACATTTTAAAAAATCAAGTTTTTAAGACTTCAAAGACACACATAAATATACACTTTCGTGTACAATATACAATAATATTATAAATTGTATATATAACTTATTTTGTATACATAAAAAATCAGGTAAGATATACTGAGACAAGCGAATCGATTAGCGCAGTCTAAACGCAGAATCTAAACGTAAAGCCTTTACTATGAAAGCCTGTGATTTTTCCGAGAAAACATTTCTTCTTAATAATATTTAGAAATTTAATTGTTTCAAGAAAGATTGGTAACAGAAATTTTAATTTCTAGAGATTGGAGATCTTCATTGATCCAAGAAAAAAAGAAAAAAACAGGGCACAGCAGAGAATCAGAGAGATGTGCATCATAAACTTTTATTATAAATTTAATCCTCCGTTGGCAATCTGGATTTTTTTTAGCACAAGAAAAATTTTACTTTCAAATTTCTTCAAAATAAAGGAAGATAAAAACCGATTTATTTTATTAAAATATATTATATTGTTAATAGTGGAGTTTCATGTAACAAAGATGTTAAAAAGAACTCTGAATTTTTCCACATTTTTTGAAAGCCTGGAATAATAAAAAACTTGAACTGGACAAAAAAGACCCAGATTACAGGCGAAAGTAAGAATATAATTGCAGATAAAGGATTAATTTGACTCAAGACTATATTTCATAAATCTCGATCTTCATCAATCGTAACCTGAATTGAATAACGACCGAATCCCAAAGGTATTTTTAATCAGATAATACTTTATAATTATCAATTAATTGAAGAAACTTTTAGTAAAATGATCAACTGTTTATTTCTCTTCCAATATGTATTTACTTATCATATTAATATATACGTTATTGAAGATAACACGCGACAAACGAAGGTCATAATGACTTTAGAATCAACCAGCCTAATTTTTTCTTTGACTTTGATCAGAGGTTTGTTTTCAGTGTCACGTATTTGCGAGTCAGCGAGTAAAATTACACGAACGCAATGTCGTCGACGTTAGTGAAGCCTATTCTACTGGAGATGCCATGCTATTACGTAGGGAAACCGAGAAGACAACAGGGTCGAACAAGTAGGAGTACGCCGACGCCGGTCTGGTGTAAGACATCGGTGTCATTATCGCGCGGGCAGTCCGTTCGCGACGAGCCGCGCACAATCAACAGCGACGGCGACGTCGACGATAACAAGGACGACAAGGGTGGTGCGAAGAGTTCGGTCGAAAGACCGCACAGGTGCGAAGACAGTTGGAAGGACAAGGCTTCCATCTTGCGACTCTCGATAGCTTAAAATATTCGTACAAAATTTTAAACACGGATAAAGCAACGCGAACAGTGTATTGCGTGAAAAAAGGATTATGGAGTGAATAAGGATCCCAAATCTCAACAATTGAAATTTTAACGCGAGCTTATACGACTGATCCGATTTTTATAAATCTAAAGGCGAGAAAGGGACGTAAATTACACAAAGCGATATTTATCTGCAAAATAATCGACAGAAAAAATTCAAGGAATTCTGATTCTCTAATATACCTATATTGATGTTGAAATCAGATTACCGAATATTGAATACTGATATTAATAGTGAATATTGATACGCAGATGAGGAATAGATTATGCTTTTCTAGTTCACTTGTTTGGATTACGAAGATAAAAATAGAAAGAGAAATCCACTTAAACGCAGAATTTTTCTCGGGCACTTCTTAATTTTTATTATATTATTACTTAACGTGAAATTATCGATAAATTAATTAGTTTTTTTTAATTAATTTTTCCGTATTATTAAATAAATTGTTATTGAATATTGCGAATTGTAATTCTGTTACTTGATATTCTCAGTATCTAAAAAAAAATATTAATTTGATAATGGAATAAGATAAAAGGAATATATCTTTTCTCTATACTCTTTATTTTATACTCTACTAGATAAAAAGGATGATTTTGCTGAAGTATCTAAAAATTTAGCTAAATATAGACCTGAAAATAATTTGATTTAGACCATCAAAAGAATTATATAAAACGTACTAGTTATTAGAATATTAAAACTTCTTGCAGAATTGTCGTCAACATTCTATGTTAAATATTCTACATAATTATTTTGATATTCCAAAATTATTTTTAGATTTATATCCAGTTAAATTAGATATTTCAGCAAAATCGTTTCTTCCATATCAAGTTTAAGAATACTTAAATGCGTATGCTACTTTAATTTATTGTTATATTTAATTTTTTATTAGTATCTTGTACATTATGTTGTAATATCCATCGTAATTTAATGTTTACGCATCACAGACAAAATTTTCATGAACATAAGAAGTCAATTAAGAGAATCTTAAAAAAGAGGAATCTTGAATCTTTTTTCATTAAGTGCAGTGCAGCAAAAAGTGTTTCTTTCGAATCAGAGTGGTGCAAGACCGACAAGAACAGGCATTTCTAGGTGTCATTATCAAACATGGTCACAAAGCGACGTGCATATGACGTTGCCGTTCGCGAACTTCGAAGAATGTACGATATTTTAAAACGTTCGAAGTTGCTGTACGCGTTTCCGTTCGGCAAAACGTTTGACAACGTACTCCGCATTCTCGAAGAATATAATAAGGTTTCGATCGTTTAATGTTAATCTTCGATCTTCACGAATCAAGAATAGAGCTTGTGAAAAATTTACGTTCCCTCACAAACGCAATTGCTTCAGAAAAAAATCGAGATTGAGCTTTCGACAATTAGTGTTTACGTTTTTTTATGAACGCCACGTGATAATATCCTGACTTTAAATGACGCGATAAGTCATAAGTCATAAGTCATTGATATTAATTTCCAACAAGTAGATAATACTCTCTAAAACTTTTAGAATAAAATTCATTCTAAAGAGTGAAATCTCATTCTTAAAGATTGAAAATTGAAACACTCTTTTTCAAGACTAGGTCACTTTTCACTCTTTAAAGTGAAATCCTCATAAGAATTTAAACAGTATGTAATAGATCCGCAAACTTAAATGCATATTCTCAATTTTGTAATCCGAAGTTTTAATAAATAATTGTTTATACGTACGTTATCTATCTATAAATATCTATTTCGGTCCGAAAATATCTATTTCGGTCCAATCATATATTTGTGCCTAAATATCATTTGGCGTTTCTGCAGAGCGTTAAAATGGTGTCTATAAAGAAACTCGGAATTGGCGGTGGAGTTTCGTTTATCTTCGGCATTCTACTTTGGTGCGGATTCCCAGCATTGATTAGATCGCAAATTAAAAAGGTGAGTAAATGTAATGAATAATAAATTAATTTTTATTTTTGTATAAAATATTTTAATCTTGTTATATAAAGAAAATATAAACAAATAATTACACACTTGTTAAGAAAGTGATATATTTCTATAACATTTATATTTTTTACTTGAACAATTTTCTTGTGTTATAAATTATAGATTTTTCAATAATTTTATTTCTGCGCGCAAAATTAATTTCCAAGAGATATACGCACATATGTTTTTCAGATTATTCGCAAAATTTCTTTTTCCAGGTTTTTGACGAAAAAGTTGTTTATTAATGTTATATTACATACCGTAAAATATTAATAAATTTTCATACAATTTAAAAAATCTTTTTGCCATTCTTAGAAATTTTGCATCTGGATTCTAGTATTATTATTTTGTAGTTTATGTATCGTGAAATATTCAAGTCATTCCATGAAAGAGTATGTCACGAAATCCTTGAACTCCAGTTATGTATTGTTACAATAATATATTGTTTTGGCATTTTATTGCAATATAATTTTCTATCCGAAAATCGTATAATTAACATAATTTTCTTCCGCTATACCGTTATATGAAACATAGACCCATTTTCAGAATCAACTTCATATGACCGGATAAACATTTGTTTTACTTTCACAGCTATAATTACCGTAACATTCACTGACATAAATGTTCGCGTTTATTGCTAAAACTATAATTTGTGCAATCCACGTGGATACAGATTCATTTTTTATTGCAACGTTTTAAATAATATGCCATCAAGTTCGCTGTGAACAATTGAGAGCCTTGTTTATAATCTGACAAAATTTAACATAAATGTGTAGGCGGTTCAACTGAAACCAGGAAGTGAGATACGTGATATGTGGTCGGTTGTTCCGTTTCCATTGGATTTTAAGGTTTATATGTTCAATATAACCAATCCTGATGAAATTAAAGAGGGTAAAAAGCCAAGGGTGCAGGAAGTTGGGCCGTTCTTCTACGAGTAAGTAACTCTTTTTTAATCTGATACTCTCAATATGTACAAAAATTTACGATTTAATATTTAAAATCTAATAGCAGATCTAATACTTATAGAATTTATAGATTTGACATCAGTATCTAAAACTAATTTTGTTTTTGTTCTTTTTTTTGTTATTAACAATTAAATTCTATATACAATTACATATTTTCACATTTTTATAGATGAATTTTATAGATGATTATTATAGATGAATGGAAGGAACAATTTTATTAAAATTGCTAAAAATCTAGTAAATACAGATCTGAAAATAATTTTATTAGAAACAAGTTAGTCATTAGAATGTCAAAACAACGAATGTTTTTACAACATTGTTCATTATGTTTGAATGTCTTACATAATTATTTTGTTAGTTTAATAAAATCATTTTGTGATCTGTATCTAGTTAAACTTTTAGATACTTCAGCAAAATCATCCTTTCCATGTGTAGCCAATTTTGTTTTAATCAGCTGGACTTTTTTTTATTTAATTCACATCAATCAAGAATCACGTCTGCTTTCATAAACTTTATTCATTCTCAAATTTTTTAAAATATCAACATTTAAATATCAATTTCAGTGAGTACAAGGTGAAGTTTGATCTCGTCGATCGAGAAGATGAAGACTCCGTCGAGTACAGCATGAAGACAACGTGGTTCTTCAACCCCAAGAAGAGCAACGGATTGACAGGCGAGGAGATAATGGTCTTCCCTCATCTCATGATTCTGGGCATGGTGGGAGCCACCCTGCTGGACAAACCCGCTGCGATCGGTGTCGTCGGTATGTACATATGATTTATCAGTGTTAAATATTTTCTTTCAATGTCGTGTATCGATTGCAGTCGCGAATCGGCTGTATCGCACAGGGTCGACGCGGACTATAATAATAAATGTGTGCCGGAAGGTTTAAAGTGGAACGTGAGATACGTTTTTCTATAGTGTACGTACACCTTAGGCGAAGGTGCGAATTATTTATAAGGTCTCCGTTGCCTCAATTGTCATCATATATTTGTAACACGTGCATTGCCTCATGCGACGATTAAATTCAATTAATAAAAACAGCGAGAAATTTACAAAAAAGTTATTATATTAATCTTAAAATATATGTCTATGTTCTCTCTTATTAAAATTGATTATCAATGAATATGTAGGCAAAGCTGTCGATAGCATCTTCCACAAACCAGACTCGATATTCGTGACAGCGAAGGCAAAGGATATACTTTTCGACGGTCTACCTATCGATTGCGACGTGAAAGACTTCGCCGGATCGGCGGTGTGCAATCTATTGAAGACGGAAGCGAAAGATCTGGTACCGGATGGTGAAAATCGCTACAAGTTCTCTCTCTTTGGCGGGGTAGGTACACTGAAAAAAAATTTACTAAATCTTGATACATATTTCATTGAATAGCACTAATTGTAAGTAAAAAAACATTTACTTATAGTATATAAATATTTTTTTAATAAAAAAGTAATAGTTAAATCAAATTAATGATTTTTGTATCAAATAAAGATATGATTACATTTAATAAATATTTAGAATTTTAAAACAAATCTTTATTAAAATTTAGTGTTTTCTCAGTGTAATTTAAAAAAAATTGATAAATTATTTAATACAAAGATTGTATATAGATGTGTTTAAAGTACTGATTGTGCTTGTGAAAATAATAATGCTTTAATAAATGAAGAATATTCATATGTTGCCATAATTATTTTATAGATAAAGATTGTTCAAAATTTCTAAATATCATTTTCTAAATATCGTTGGGTGATTTAAGTGACTATTGTTTCTGAAACTATATATTTTTGTATTATATCTTTAGATAATGTGAATATTATTTTAACGTAATTCTGTAACATTCCTGATTTCTTGGAGATATGATGATAAAGTAAATAAAGCCTAATTGCATGTTAAAAAAAACGAGTCACGCATGGAGATAATAATAAACTATTATGTTGTACTTGGTAATCTCGCGAGATGGTTACATTATACTTACGAAAAGTACATGCATAAAAAGTATGCAAAAATGATAAAAATTTATTACATTGTTCTTTAATAAAAGTACAATTTATTATTTCACGGAAAATTTAATGTTTATAGAAAAACGGTACCGCTGTATCGGAACGTATGAAAGTTCTACGTGGTGTTAGAAATTACAAGGAAGTCGGTCAGGTCTTGGAATTCAATGGTAAACCCGCATTAGACATCTGGCCGGAGGATCACTGCAACGCTTTCAATGGTACTGATTCGACAATTTTCGCACCTTTATTCGGGCCAGACGATGACGTCGTCTCATTTGGCTATGAAATATGTCGAAGTCTTAGTGCGCATTTCGAGCGTCACACCAAAGTCAAAGGCATGTATTTAAAAATTTTTTAACATAAAATTTAAATTTTACAAGAAGTGAAAATTAAAATTGAGGCTTTAATGTCTCGAAATGCAAAAACATTTGCAAAACATTATGCATATTTTGTTATTGAAAAATGACGCTTTATATATCTTTTGATAAAAACTTATAATTATATAATTTTTTGAAATTATCGAAATAATGTAACAATGTGACACAAATAAATATGTATGTATGTTTACTGTTACTTATTACTTTAATTTCATTTTTAATAACAATCTCGAATTTAGGCGTCAAGACTCTCCGTTACACTGCGAATTTAGGAGATATGAGTACGAATCCTATGGAAAAGTGCTTCTGTCGAACACCGGAGACTTGTTTGACGAGAAATTTCTACGATATGACGAAATGTTTAGGCGTCCCTATTATTGGATCTCTACCACATTTTTATGATACCGATGGAAAATATTTAGAGATGGTAGATGGCTTGCGCCCGAATCAGGTGATCGACAGAGAAACAATATATTTTAATAATCATGATAGTCATAAGAAAATAATTTTATAAAATAAATAACTATAATGAATTAGATTAAATATGAAAGATTTGTAATTTTTTTTTAATAAATATTCATCGACAGGATGAGCATGAAATCGACATGGATTTCGAACCAATGACGGCTACGCCAATACGCGCGCATAAGCGGTTGCAGTTCAATATGTTTATACAACCGATACCAAAGTTCAAATTGATGAAGAATTTTCCAAATGCGCTGCTACCTCTGTTCTGGGTAGAGGAAGGGATTCTTCTCGGCGACGAGTTCGTCAACAAAGTGAAGGTGGTGTTCAAAGTGATGACGGTCGTCAAGTGAGTGTTGCGATTTGCAACAATGTTTTTTTAAATAATATTGATATTTAACAATATCAATATAGTGTTAGTAATAATAACTATATGTACAATATCAACAGTATGTACAACTATATGTACAATATCAACAGTATGGCCGAAAATGACTAATTATACATATATAGTTATTGTTAGTATAAAAATTATTAAAATTACTATGATAATTATATGATAAGAATACAAGATGTTTTATTGTGCAAAATGGCGATTAAATATATTTGGGGCTAGTTTCTGATTGGTAGCAAATTTCTAATAGCTGCCTTATGATGGTTTACAAAATTTTTGATTGATCATCCGACTGCACATAAACGGAAATGAAACATCTCGTATTTTTGTGCGGCAATTACTATGATTAATTTATAGTCATTTTTTGGGACAACCATATAAATATTAAACATTTTTTTTTTAATGTATAATTTAATTACACATGTCATACAATCAGTTTAACATCATTCCTATAATTACTTCTTTCTTTAACTTTTTTCTTGGATCACCGATGTCATTTATTAATTTGATACTATGATTTGCAGTTTTCTGAAGTGGCTGCTAGTATTAGGAGGGATAGGTATGGGCGGCGCGGCCGGATTTTTCTACTATAAGAATCGCGATAGCGGCAAATTAGATGTCACAAAAGTTACTCCGAAGGCTAGCGGGGACGACAACAAGACGGAGAAAAGCTGGCCACCTGGGATGAACATCAGCACGATATCGGCGGCGGTACCGTCCAGCCTCGACAGAAATTGAACTGCTATTAGCGGAAGGCTAATATAAATATTAACGTCGCGAAAGTCCATCCCCCTTCAGTCCCATATCTTTCTTTAACTAAAAATTATTATTATTACTGTATATAATTGAGCAGGCTTTTTCAAATACGACAAAGGACCAAAGTATTTTGAAAAGAATAGGATAACAAACTATTTTTTTTCATGAAAGTAAAATAAGGGTTTAATGTGGCGACATTAAGGGACTGAAGGATTAAAAGGGCTAAAATTATCATGACTAATATGTATAATAAACAATCATGGCAATAATGTTGTTGCCATGCATATCTGGAGCTGACATTTCAGATCTATCAAAGATAACATGACAGATAAATGCGGTTTTTCTTTAAAAATAATCAAACTCGAGAATATATAAATAAGGATAAGACTCAATGCGTTATATAAAACATAATTGAAGTTAATTATTTAACTACCTCCTTGTAAGAATGTTACAAATCTCTCATTTTGTAATGCACTTGTAATAATGTACACTGTACAGTATGAATCAGCAGTTCTTAATCTTCGCTTTTCGGCTCGTGAATCAATTATGTAAATATATTTGAGGATTTTTAAACTTTATGAGAATTTTAAAACGCGAATTTTATACCATTAATGCATGAACTTTGGTTCATAGTTTTATAATAGCGATTTGACACGCAAAGATATAGAAAGGCTAAGGACCGCTAGCATACATAATTAGTTATTTTTAATGAAAAGGAAACATTTAGATTTAGAGCTTTTAAATCTTCTAATAGATTAAATAAAATACAACAAACTACTATCATTCGATTAGATAAAACGAGTAAAAATGGCGAACATCATTAAAGAAATAATATATTTAATTTTCGAAATAATATAGTTTATTTATCTAATTTTGTTGAAATATATAAATAAAATTATTTTTAAAATACTAAAACTAAAAGACTAGAAATTTACACGTTTATTTTAATAAATAAATAACAATTTTCACTACTTAAGTGTCATTTTTATAGACGATGATCTTATGAAAAGGAAAACATCGAGGAAGCATCAACAAAAATTTTTAAATTCGTAAACAAATGCATTAAACAGATATAAATTACACATTATTGATGTATTTATCATTTCCTTCTAATTATTTATATTCAGACGTTCAGCTGAGTGTCAGTAGACTCTCCTTCCGCTTATTTTCTGTTCATCTTTTACACAGCAACACATATCTATACGCGCTCCTGTACTCGGAGCTCATCACAACATAGATAACAGGATTGATGCAGGTCGTCAGATAGATGAGTATGTAGCCGGCGATATTGAGGCCTTGCCAGTCCTGGAAAATCGCCCCCTGGAAAAGCTTCGTGACAGTGATCGGCAAGTAGCACACTAGAAACGACACGAATATCACGAGGATCATCTGCAACAGTTTCCGGTCCTTGGCGGACATCCTGGGCGTAGCGTACTCGGCACCGTTACACCTTCTGCCGACACTCATGAACTTTGACTGCCTGCGAAACGCCTTTCTTGCATGAGATTCGTTAATTTCTTCGAGTGGTCTGGAATCCAATCGATCCGAGTGTTCGCCGGCGATCCTCTGTAGTGAGGACTCCACTATGAAGGATGCTTGACCAGTCAATCTCCCCAGTCGATCACAAGGATTTTCCGACAATTTCCGTTGCAGTTCGCACTGGTTCCGATTAAAAAACAGTCTCGTTTCTGTGAAATCCGATTTCTCGATTGCATGTTCGTCCACAAATAGTATATCTTCCGATAGGCTGGCTTCAGAAGCATCGTAACCGTTGTTGGACTTTGCAATATTCGTGGTTTGATCATCTGTATGCATATTCATCGTACTATTCGTTTTTTGTTTGTGGATCAGCTGCTTGGACGATGATGAATCTTCATTAGCCAATGTGGATGGTAGTTCGAGATTCCTTTCTTCGTTTGGATTAAGAAGAACCGCTTGCATCGATGAGAAAGGAACGCAGAGAACAGAGAGCTCTTGCTCTTGATTTTTCGTAGTAGACGGTTGCTGTAAAAATGATTAAAACGATAAATTAGAATTTAATCGATAATTTAAAAGAATATAATTAAATTTTGATAAATTAAATAAAAAGTTCATTTTAGAAAAATTTTTATAGCATTTTTTAGCTATTTTTTTAATTTTATAATTTTTTAACTATTTTATTAGTTTTCTTTTTAATATACTCTCTAATTAATTTTATTTATTTTTATTTATTTAATTTGAAGTTGTATACAAATTCCAAAGTTTGTCATCAAGCATATAACTTTTTTCAACAAAACGTATAGAGAGATAAAAAAGAATCGGTCTTCTTTTTTATTCTTTTAAATGTATTTTCTGCGATTTACTTTCCCTGAGTTAAATCTTTTTCCTTTTTCTTTGTTACAGAAATAAATAGATCTTACGTTATGGCTAGTTTCCGTCGGTTCTACATTGAAGATCTTCACTCTGCTTCTACTCTTCGAAGCAGTTTCGCGAACGATGTAGAAAATCCTAGCATAGCAAATAGTAATAGCGAGACAGGGTATTAAAAATGCGAGGACAAAAAGAAACTCTTTTGGACTCCGCCCGTTTATATCCGGCAGAATCGTACAGGATCCGATAACAGGATCCAATCCAAAACGTCCGAATCGTTCGAACCACGTGACGACCAGCAAGCCAAAAGCAATAATCCATATCGCCAAAACCATCGGTATTAAGAACTTCGTTTTATACAACCTTTGAATAACATTCAATAATTAATTTGTAATAGAATTAAGAAAATAATTTCTTATATAAAAATTAAAACAGAAAAGATTTTAAATCGAGGCTCAGTTTTTGAGAAAAATATTAGTTATCTTTAAATTATTACTGCAATAATTTTATTTATTTATTAGCCTTTGCAGACTCAATAATCATTTAATATTTGATTTATTAATAAAAAAATAATTATGGAAAATAAAATATATTTGTATGGAATAAATTACTTACATAGAATAGAGACTAGGATGACCGATCATGACGTAGCGATTGATTGTGATCGCGAGAACGCTGAAGAGGCTGACTGCAACGAGGCCGTACCTCAAGAGCGGAAACAGCCGACATAAAAGTGGTCCGTGCAACCACGACCTATGCCAGAACGTTGAAGTTGCGAGTGGTAGATTGAAACAGCAAAACATCAAATCTGATATCGAGAGATTCATAATGAAGACCGCAGTAGCGTTCTTTAGCTGTAACAAAATTAATTATAAAAAATTATAGAAACTTTACATTAAAAACAAAATTAATTTACATTAAAAATAAAATTGAAATTACAAAAATATTTCCTTACAAAATATCTTTATTATGTTATTGCCCGGAATTGCTTTTTAAGATTTATTTAGAATATTTAAATAAATCATTTTGTATTTATATTATAATACTTTATTGTTGTGCGTGATTAGAGCAGATATTTGATAATACATGTATAATAACAAAGAAATCGTTGACGTGAAAATTAATTCGCAGAATTATCGAATAAACTCTCCCGAATTTCTCGAAGTAAATACGATAAAATTGATGGAGACTTCTCGATTCGGTTCTAGTTGATTATATTGGAATGGAGTACGTGAACCTTCGTGAAAACACATGACTGTATATGCGGTCGGTTCTGCGTAATCGATTCCAAACTTAACTTATTGATGATTGACTTTGGTGAGAAATTTAGCCATAGAATCGTGCCGACGACCTCTTTTTCAACCTCATAATCGATGTTTTTTAATAACAAACATGTTAGAAACAAAATACCTTCTACTATTCATAAAACAATTATTTCGTATTTGGAAATTTCTAAAAATTTATGCTTTTAAAATGAAATAAATACATTCGAAAGTAAAAGAGAGAAAAAGTGAAAATGGCAATAAAAAATTAACATGTAAGATTACAACATGTAAGATAAAATATAAAACTTAAATAATACAGAATCCTTTTATAAAAGAAAACTATTAAGAATATTAGATTGAGGAACATTCTGTATAGTTTAACGTCATTGCAACTTGGATTAACACCTTGTAAAACTAAACTATAATGACTCGAGAAAAACCACTTTGGCAGCTTTTAAAATTTCTGCGTGTAAATAATGCCGGAAACTTGAGTAACCTTACATAATACGGATTCATTATACTAGAACCTTTTGAGCATGAGTCGGGAAAATTGTTGCAATAAGTAGCGCAAAACGATTTACAAATAAAAATGCTTTATTTGTACATTAAGCATTTCAGAATATTTTTTTTTTTAAAGAGGAATTTAATTAACATCAACACGTTGGCATATTATTATTTTTCTGAATTATTCTTCTTTTACGAATCATCATTGTTTCATGTAACACCAACGTCAAAATTGCGCGAAATTCGTATCGACAATTTTATTAATCGATCAATTTTCAGCTTGAGCTGTGTTTGCTTTTTTCCTACTCGCATTCTTTTTTATTATTATCACATTATTTTTTTATACAAAGTTACATAGGATAGGATTTTTTATATAAAATTATATATTATTTTTTAAATGTAACTTCTAACAAAGTTATAGCTACAGTTACCTTTTTGGTGCGAAATAATGCAATCACCGTAATGAGATTTCCCGGAATGCCGACCAGCATGAAGAGGATGCAGCAAGCAGCGGCGAAGCACAGCAGCCACCGTGGATAGTCAACGAAGAGGATCACTGATCCCGGATTCTGCAGCATCTCCTCGATTGCTACGTCGTTGTTGCGTCCGGTTTCGTTGCTCGTCATCCACCAGTGTTTTAGCATCTGTGGAAGACCAAAGTCTCGCCGAGTATGTCTACGAATGTCGTGTCAGGGCCGTAAATAGAGTCTTGACATTTTACATTTCGCCAGATATTTTATTTATCTTGATATTTTTAGGGAGAGAACCCTTTAAATAATCAACAGCTGTTTTTAAATCAAAAGCTGTTATTATATATATATAATCTATTTTATCCATAAGAGATTACATAATATAAAGTGATTTAAACGATTGTAATTACTTTCTAAAACTTTCAGAGTGAATCTCAATTAGGAGAGTATCACTCTTTAGAGTGAGATTCCACTTCAAAAAATTTAGAAAGTAGTAATTATTATCATGTCGTGATTAAGCGACACTTTGTCACCTTCGCAAAAATTATTATATTATTTATTATATTATATTATTTAATATAATTGTACCTTAATTACATCGTATGTAATTAAGGAACTTTCTTGATAAGAGAGATGTGCTTAAGAACATTACATGGCTCTAGTCTAGAAATATACGTTTTTTTTTTCCTTTTTCTTCGTTGTGTTGTACATGATCTCGTTTAACGACTGACACATGTTTTGCCATTTCAGAGGCGCGAATTTTGCACACCATTCACGCGTGTCTATGTGTTGGATCCAGCACGTTTCTTTTTTCTCCCAACGGTGCCAGTACGTCGGAAAGGAACAGAGAGATCTATTTTCGCTACCTGAGACGATAAACTCTTTCGCGAGAGAGTAAACTCTCAGAAGTTTCTATGGTCCAAACCGGCTTCGCGCGACCTGTAGTCTCGCAGAGTATCGATGATCAGTTCATACAGTTCGCATAGTCGCGAATCATTGCCATATCAATTTTCGCACACAAATTATAAGTCGCTTTCTCTAGGTGCATTGGAATGAGCGAAACGTAAATAAAACATTAAAAATTAACAATATACTGTCTGTTTTTTTATTAATAAACTTTCTAAATTGATGAACCTTAAGGAACATATAAAAATCAACAAAAAAATGACTTCATTTTAATTTTTAACATCAATAAACAATCAAATTTTGTAACAAAAAATTATCATTTTGACTTTCATGGCGTTAAAATAAAATTATTTTGATTTCCTTTTGATTTGGTATTTCTTGAAATCAGTGCAATAAATTGAAGTGAAATAAATGTAGTTTGTTTAATTTCACTTCATAACTTATTATGCACTGTATATACCAATTCAGAGAGTTCATTGATAAAAAACAGACAGACAATGATAAACAATTTTAACGCGATTTTGCTTGCAACTGTTTAACAAAAGAATTGTTTCAAATAAATAATAGAAATTCCAGATTTTTATTTCGTTCCACGACATTATGCTTACCTTTGCGAAAATAAAAAACACTGATTCTGATTCATCGACAATGATGATTACCGATAATGATTTAAGATCTTCGTGATGATCTTCTCTCGCTCCTTTCGAAACGGGGATGATGTTAGTCGCGTTTCCGATTTATTTCTCGTCTTGTCGGTTCTCATAGTGACTTTGGCATTGCAGACTCAAATGGTTTCTTCTGGGAAACTATAAATTTCATCTGTCGCAATTTCTTGATATTATCGGTGCAATATATTTACGGTAACGAAAAGATCTACTTTTATGATGGAGTTAAATTCAAATTTATTTGCTAATTCGTGACACAAGGAAATACAAAAAGAAGGAATAGAATTAACAGATGTGCGAAGCGGATCTGGTAAAATTCACGAATGGACTGACGGAATTATTAGCAAGAATCAGTGTGTATATAAGAGTATGCACTTTTCGTGGATGCTGCGCTTGCGCCAAATTCGACTTCTCCTTTTATTCCTTTGTCGAGATAATTTTCTTTTGATAACCAATTTGGTAATTAGAAGGCATTTTTTGACTTTTATCTTTTATTTATTATGATAGAAATGTTTTGCGACATATCAAAATATAATGTAAGAGATAATTGCGTTAAATTTTACAAAAAATAAGATAAGCACAGATAAGCAAGAATGAGGATACCGATCAACAATCTTATTATAAATAATTTATTGTGTAAATTGGGATGTTACATAGTCGACGACGTGGTAGCGAAAGTATTAAAATGGTGCCAGTCAGCCCCATGTCGCCGATATGCCACTTGTGGTAAAGCATCTACATGTCTGATGATCGTACCGTCCCCTGGAAACCGTGGCGAGAGCGTCCCTACATCCTTTTTAAAAATAATTGCATTTTGTTAGTAATGGGAGTGAGGGGGAGAGCCTTCCAGCTGCGCACAAACGATCGCGAACGGAAGCGTGCGAGTCGGAAGTGCGTTTCCCCATTTCGCTGCTTGTCCGTATTCCGAGGATCGCTGAAATCTCTGGCTGTAGGCAAGTACAGGAAAAAATGTGTACTAAATTTCAATAAATATTTGTTTAAATAGTACTAAATATTTATTAAACGTAAACATATATTTATTTGATATCAATTTGATTTAAGTTATCACATTTTTTTATTGAGTAAATTTATTTTATTTACTGTAAATTTTGGATTAATAGAGTTCGTGAAAAAAATCTGTGAAAGAATATCTGGTAATCGCAATTAGTGGTTTATAGTTATAATTAGTGGTATACAATTTATTAATGCTTTAAATAACATAAGAAATTAATTAATTAATTTTCTCTGAACAAAATCTATCTTTTGATGTTTTTATGATTACATATTTTTGATTAATTAAAAATTAATTAGTCTTTTTTTATCATATAAAATGTAATAGTTGATAATTCTTTAATTTCCTACAATAATCTCTCTACTTTGTGATGATTGATATTTTTTAATCTATCATATTGCGTATCTATTATTTGCCGGAAGAGCATCCGGCAAATCTAGGACGCTGCATAAACGTGTTATTAGTATTATATCCATAAATGGATTGATTGTTATATTCAACATAAATAAATTATACCCATCAATCCCATATCATTCTTCTTTTACGAGAATAGATCTTGAATAGATCGGAAAAGTTAGAGTTTTGGATGGAATTAATTCCGGACCGCGACTGGATGCGGGTCTCCTTTGTGACGCGTGAAACTAACGAGACGTTCGATTAGTCATACCAATTAATGCCGCCGGTCAGTTCCACTTCGTTAGGTTTAATTCACTCTCCTCGCCGTGTCTTCAGTTTCTTACGTAATAAACGCGCCCACTTAATAAAGAGTGACGATTTTAGATATCAGTTGACCGCGAGTAGGTCCGAGTTCGAGTTCTTATGCGAATTTAGTACCAAATATGGTTCGCCATGAGCTTATATGTATAATATTGCGGTTTGTACTTATCATTGCAAGATAGTTAATTTTTAATCGAGCAGTTTATTCTGTTTAAATTTTAATTTTATTTGATATATTTTTAACAATTTCTCAAATAATAAATATTCTTAAAAATTTTCTTATAAAATATCTCATTTAAACGTAATAAAAAACGTAATAAATGAATAAATTAATTGTCTCATTTATTTATATTATAAGTATAATTAAGTATCTTATATTATATGTATTGTATATACATATTATATTATAATTTTATAATACTTACATTATTTATATCTTTAATGTAGCATTTAATTTCATTGTTTCTGTGATTATTAACTCTTATTGTTATATATACCTCTAATGCTTCGTACATATCCGCGTATGACTCATGAGTTTCACGATGACTTTTTTTTATCTTTGAAAGATGTTTGTCTTTTTTTACATTAAATGATTGTCTTGCAAGCAATCAAGACAGAAAATCAAAGTAAGATAAGAACATTCTAATCTCTTTTTCGATAGAGATACTTATAAATCTAAAGGTGAATATTTCTTTATATTACGATATTGCTTAAATTATTTCGTATAAGGAAAGCCTTACAAAACGATTAATCGCTCAAGATTTACAGCGTCCTAATTAAATGAAAGAATGCGATATATTTTCCAATAAAATAATTTTTAAACAACATACATAAAATTCCTATTAAGATTCTCCTATCATGGATTATCATTTACAAAAGAAATTCTTTTAACTCCTTAAAATACCACCAAATTATTTAAATTTAATGTTTTACATTTAATTTTTAATTACTTTACAATTTCATTTATAATAATAGAGTATCTAATCTTAATTTTTTACATAACTTAACTATTTATAAAATTTATTTTTCTTTATTTTTATATATCAAAATTTTTACATATTTCACCATATAAAAAATTCTTTCTATTAAAAATATCTATTTATTAATTATTATATTATCCCCTTAAATACTAATTAATTAAATTTACTCACAATTTATAGTCTAACTGCTATTGCTGGCACTAAAATTTATCACTATTTACAATATAAATTACTAAATATAATTTCTTAAATATAGTTATTATAAATATTATTTTTTATAATAAAAAATTATTTTAATATTTATTTTTTTATAAAATTTTATTTATATTTACAATTATAAAATAAATTTTTAAATTTAAAAATTAAATTTTTATACATTAATTCTTTATTAAATCGCAATTGCAGCACATTCCGTTGATTCTGTGCAATTTAAAAAGAAGCAGGCCGATGTGTCACAGCGAAAGGGTCAACTGGATCTCCTCCTTCTCCCTTTGCCGGATCTTGGGTGCAGATGTGCCATCGCACACACCGCTGTGTTCGTCATCAAGATCATACCGAGCCGCTCCCCCGCAACTCCCTCTCCTCTGCCACATCTTTTCTTCCTCCTCCTGCGGTCGCCCTACTCGCGGGGCCCGTATCTAGCGTGTGTACAATCTGACGGAATGCTGGGTAAGCAGCAGTCCATTCACGGTGACGCTGACGCATACACGGTGCCCGAGCAACACCGGTGGTTCACACCGGTGGTCCCCGAGTTGGCCCGGTTCCCGAAGAATCGATTGCGCGCAATCGAATTCGCGAGTCCTCCGGATTACAACGAGCGAAACCGAAGATATTATTCAATAAAGAAGTAAACATTCCAAGATAGTGAAAAATAAAATTTCGAATAAAATCTATTTTAACTGGAACAAGTGCGAACTCCTGCGAATGATAACAAATGGAATCAGCTTCCTTCCGAAGAAAAGAACATCAAGTGGACTCTGTGAAAATCAATTGAAAATTTAACGAAGTGAAGTTCCATTGAAGAAAAACAATTATATAATAGAACGGAGAAGAAAATATTCGATTAATATTGGATCGACAAGATAATTAATATCAAATCAAATTTATACTAGTCAACTATCAAAGAAGACTGACGACTGAAAGGAAAATTATTGCATGTCTTGAAACTATAATCAATTCTTAGTCTAACATATCATGAAGTGACTTTTAATCGTCTCTTATGAGGACAGAGGCGAGGACGAACTGAAGAGGAAGGCTGTTGTTGAATTGAAAATTCCTGTCATATTCTTCAGTCAATAAAAGTCAAGAGATTTCTCTCTCACTCTTTGATTACCTAGTTCGATGACAAACTTATGGCTGGTTCAAGATAAGAATAGCTAACGAACGGTAAGTGATGTACGAAATATATTCTAATTTATTATCTATATTCTTCTCTTTCTTAACTTGTACAGCATATCAATTTATACTAATTTAATTAATGATTAAAGTCACATTTCATGAAACCGATTTCCACAAAGTCTCAACTTAAAAGAAGATGAAGTAAGATTATAGATAATTGCTCGCATATTCGATTAACTGATTCTTTGAAAAAATGTTATTCCACTTGATTGTAATCATGGTTTTCACTCGCGTGAGTCCTCCCGATCTCAAGGGCGGTGTTGGTCTGCGATCTTGTGGGACCATTGCCGAGAACAGGGCAAAAAAGCGTGGCGAGTTGATGGTCCCGAGGGGCAATTTAGAAACGTGACGTGGAGAGAATTATGACGCATGGTGTAGCATTCAATTAGCTGGATCCGAAAGTTAATACGAAAATGGATCTTCATACAACTATAAATGAGTATACGAATACTTATTAAATATCAATTATTCAAATTTCGAAGATGATTAATATTTCATAAATAATAATTAATATTTCAGAAATATTGTAGATTTTTAAAAATCTTACAATCTTCATAGATCATTATCACTCGTTTTTCCACATTTGATGAATATACATATAAATTTAATAAATTAAATAAATTAAAAATCTTTGTAAATATATTCATGTAAAAAATAATAATTATAAGAAAACATTACGTTTTAAATTAATCAGCGTGGATATTTTAATGTCACCCGAAGTATAACATATTTGGCGCTAAACGTACAGTATGAATAGCACGACACATGTTTTGTGTCGTACGTGCAGACATTTGACATCCACACCACGTGGTGATCTCGTGGGCGAGAGTTGTCGCGACTCGATTGACTTTCAACAATCCTGCACTCAATCCGTGTGCATATATCTTTTCGCACATTCGATATTTATTCATTTATATCTCGAGATCACAGATTATATCGTTAAAAACAAAAAAAACGTAAAAAGCATTTTGTAAACACAATAAACATCACATAATAATCTACATTATTACTTATTTTTATTTTTTCTTATCGGTTTATTTATTCTTATCGGTCTAATTTCAATAGATAATTATTAATAATAAATAATTATTCAATAGATAATTATTAATAATTTTGTATAGGTGCGGTTTGTTTAATATTAAATATCCTCTTCAATGAATAAAGCTGTGAATAAGTGTTTCAAGGTGATGATATTGACATGTTATTCGATGTTAATTTATATCGGAGGAGGTAAATCGACGAGTTCCGATCCGAGTATTACACGAGTAGCTGATATAATCCTCTGATAAACGTAAATCCGCGTGCAAGGTTTAAACGCACCTCTAATCGGCGGAGGTGCAACGAGACGTGGATCAACGATGCATCGACGATTCGCATCAACTCGATCTATGTACTTTCACCATGACTCAACTTGACTCATTCATTGCCGTTCGCCGTATGATTAACACGGAAATCATTCAGTGACGTCAATTCACTGAGGACTTCTACGGAACAAAAAATAATTCGCGGTTTTATGCCGTCTTCCTCTGTCAACGACGGTCCGATTAAGTCTTGTTTATCGAATCAAACTTATTGCGTAAATGATAACAAAATCAAATACGGACCTACTTCGAAGTCTTATATTTGCCATCCGATCAGACTATTCAACTATACGATGATACGACTCTGCCTGATAAAATTATATCTTTTGTACTAATAAAAAAATTAATGAACCTTTAATGTTATACAATTCTAATAAAAATCACCGCAGTAATTACCAATAAATTTTCCACTTATGTTATTTAAAAGTGCATCATATCGCATCATATGATAGCAATTTTATCTTGATATAAACGAAGGTTTTACGTTTAAAAAAATTTCTTTTAAATTTAATATTTTAATTTTTTAAATTAATTTCTCTCGTTAGATTTGATCTTTTTTGTTTTAATTGTCAATTTTTTCACATTTTCAACATTTCCTTGAAAGTTTCTTCTGATAATAATTTAGTGCGGTTATGATAATATTAAATATCTTGACAAAATATATAAAACGAGGCGCGACGCGTTAATGCGTTCCCATGTCTTCCGTGGCTTTCATCGTTTTTTTTTGTCGCGAGGGGACGCCTAGTACCGGGTGTCCGTTAATTTCCCTTAATTAAGCTCAATCGGGGTTAATGCACCGCGGCTTGACCCCAGTTTACCAAATCTAACGCACCCTTCGCAACTATGCGTTTACACATAGATCATAATCGCTTATCGATAAAGGAATTATTCGCGGGTCTCCCATCACGATTTCTAAATTAACGTAAGTGAGAATGTACATATTTTTTAAATTTATAGATGATTTTTCGTAAATTTATTGTAAATATCTTGAAATTATAATATACTTATATTATAATGGAATTACAATATAAAAACTTAAAATTATATAATTATATTAATTATTTTTTTACATTTAATTAATAAAATACATTTATAAATAATATGAAATTAATTTAGATAGATAATTTGAAGAAATATAGCATAACAATATCAATATTTAAAAGTAATTATTCAAATTGATAAAATTGGTACGTGCCTATTGCACGAGTTTATAATAACGAGCTATTATACATGTTTCAATAACATAAATGACTCATGCATCGGTGACCCGCAGTCATTAGTAAACTTAGTTACTTAGCGTGGCTGCGATCAAACGGTCGCAGACCTCAGAATAAGAAAGATAAATCGCACGACTTATAGATTCTTAAATGTACTAATCGCTATGTGAATTCGAATGCGTGAAAGATGACGTAAAACATTTTAACACAGACCGACCAGCTGTATTGTTCAAGTAGGAAACGTGTTCCATTTTAATTAGTATTCGTTTGTAATTAAAAAGAAAATATTTAACAAACTTCCTCCTAGCGATCATTAATGTAATTGTAATTATCGAAGAAAAACATAGCTCGAGGCAAATATAATCACAGCAAGAAATAGATTGATGAGATTATAATTATTGAAATCTGGAATTAATTTCAATAATTTAGAGTATTAATGAAATAATTAACTTAATTTTTAATTAAGTGTGAAATATTCTCGGACAAATCAGAGTGATATTGATACATGAAAAATAGAGAATTATAGTGATGTCGTTCATTGTGAGAGTCTCGCATTGTCCTTCATAAATTCTTCGGATGGCCCATTTCCGTCGGTGGCGCCCTTCGTCATGAACCCATAAATAACAATAAATTCTTATGACCTGTCTTTCCAAACGTAAGATTGTTCTCCAACCGTTGTCTACGTCGGAGAATTATTTTAATGCGCAGAATCGCACGCGCGGAATTTGCATAACGTAAATGTCAGACATCCTACACGTCTTCAGACAATCATTTTTGCGATTCGCTCACTTAGAATCTTCAGTATCTTTAGGAATAAATATGACATACATATTCGTTCGGAACAGGAAATGCGGTTTATTGAAATAAAACAAGAAGGAAGAATACAGAAATGTATACGCTGCGTATAAATATATAAATATAGTATAAATATATAAATATATGTCACATTATTAAATTAATCCTTTTTAATTACTGATAATAATTATATTTTTATTTAGAAAATTATTACAGTTTTCAATGAGTTTTACTTTTTATTAATAAATCTTTTATTAATAAATCTTATAAGAATATATTAATTCGATAAATATTTAAAATACATAAATACATAAATACTTAAATATTTTAAAGAATTTTGGAATTTTATGCTCTTATGAATCTTCTTGAATTACAATAAAACAAATGATTAATCTAGTGCCACACATTTCTCTGTTGCAACAGTTTTGAAATAAATGCGTCGTGTTACATCCGTTTTGCGTCAGATCACTTCGAACAAGTGCGTCGCGTCGTGCCGGAATTTTAGATCGTGGTTTCCTCTTCGTGGGAATTCCTAGAAATGTCTCTTTTATGCACCTCCATAATGTCGCAATTGTTCTCTGGCATGCTAATCATTACTAATCACGAAGACCATAAATATTAATATTTAGTAGATAACGAGGTATCGATCTAAGTTTAAGATATTCCAATCTTGTTGTTTTCGCTAAAGTGCACGTGTTTTATTAAATTACGAGACATTACTATTAGTCATTCGCTTTAGTCATGCATTATGCCGTATTCAGACGATTCTGTAACTTCGTATATCCATTCTCTCGTCACCCAATAAATTTTTCTTTCATTGTTCTATCAGCTTTTTCATTAAATGTGTGAATACGTTTCTCATTATTTATTAACACTCTCGCCATAATTATCAAAAAAACAGACAGAAAATATTGGATACATATACAATTGTGATGAAACAAAGATTTCATTTAGAATTGTATTAGACTTTTATGTGTTTTTTTTTCGTGTGAGGAGAGATAAATTAAAAATGTTTAATTATTTTCAAATGTTAATATCTTCCTTCGTGCAGATTTTTTAATAATATAATTCTCATTTTTATGAACATCCAACGTCTTATTCTATATTGCAATTAAGTCTTTTTTTATTAAACTCATTAAAAGTTCTGCATTTATATAATCTTCTATTTAACTCTATTGCATAAAAAGATAATATATAATCAAGGGTAAGTTAATGTTTTTTTTTAACTGAATAAAATTAAAGTTAATACCTTTACTAAATTAATAAAGTTAAGTTAAAAGTTGAAGGAATAAAAAATTAACTTAACATAAGTTAAATCAATATTGAATTAATTTAAATTAAAAAGAATTAATTTTGAAAAAAATTATTTTTAAGATCAAAATATTCTAATTTTTCTTAAAATGAGATTAAATAATTACAATATAGATTATTAAGTAAATTAAATTTTTAATTTTTTATTCATATGTGATATAACGATATAACTATATAAGTTATATAACTTTAAAAAAAGCCAGCATATAGAGAAGATACAAGATCAATGATTACTTTTTAATAAGTCATAAGAAATTGACCAATTACAATCGAATATGCGAGAAGAATATTTGACTGTAATTGATTAATTTCTTATGACTTAAGGCTTAAAATACCTATTGTAGATCCGGACTAAGGCTTATGGCATAAGGTATAACTGTAAAAACCAATCAGAGGGCTGTATTAGCATCTTAAGTAATTATTTAAGATGATCTTAAAATATGAATAGATTACGAATATACTCCCTTAGTCTTATTATATCTTATTATTTTTCTAAGATATTTGAAAGAGATAAAAAAATTTTTTAACTTAAACAAAAGTTAAAAAGTTAACGTTTAAAAGTAACTTAGTTAAGTTAAAATTTAATGCACTTAAAATTAACTAAGTTAAAAGTTATTAACCTTTTAACTTTTTTTTAACTTTTAACGTTTTAACTAGTTACTATCAACTTTGTATATAATACATAAAGAAAAAACTCTACACTACAGATCAGCTGGGACGCTACGTCGAACAGCTGACTGGGGTTGTACGATAGAAAAGACGGATGGGTGAAAAAACTGTGTCATTTGAATACATCTTGAAGGGAACGCAAGTCGAATATTTAATTTCGTTCTTCCGCTCGTAAATGTTGCAGGCCTTCGAGGTCAGGTCGAGGCCGAATGGAATCGCTAGATCAGAGTTTCGACACCTTCGGCACGGCTGGCATAATGGACGGCACGGATATGTGGTTGCCGCTTATCATGAACAATGCCACGCATAACACCATTGTCGATGCGGAACTATCGAGGTACATTCTTTTTAGAAACATACAGTGAGAGCAAAAAGTATTCGTATAAGGAAATTTGTTATAAAAAAGTCTTATTTGTAGAAAATAAATAATAATTAGCAATTTTATACATTCTGTTCTAACATAAACAAACGAGCTTCGCACTTATTCTTGATTTTAAAAGCTAAATTTCTGGTCTGTATGAATATTTTTTGAGCATTCAAACAATACAATTTTTGCTTATTTTTCAGATGATATATTTTATATAATTAATATATCTTTTTGATATATATAATTTTAAGAAACATACAGTCTATTTTATTCTTTATGAATAAATTATTAATTATCTAACAAGAAATGATCATCAAGTAAACGTCGAATTGACGTCAAATTGATGAAATCACCATATTTATATTGATTAGACATCAATTCGATGACTCATTTCTCGCTGGATAATATTTATTTTTGAAAAATAAAGTTTTTTTTTAAATATTTTTTCTGTACGAATACTTTTTGCAAAAACAGAGATATTATGATATTGAATCACATATTTTCAATTAAGACTGCAAATTGTTATATAAAAGCTTCGATATATAGACGCATTAGCATATAAAAATTTGTAGTAAAGTATCGTTAGTTATTATTTTATGCACACACACACACACACATACACACACACACACACACACACACGCACACGCACGCACACGC
>NW_012130080.1:3649814-3651598 GCF_000143395.1 Atta cephalotes | reverse complement strand
TATAGCATTGTTAGTGAAATAAAGAAAGTCTTCACTCATAACTAATAACTTTGATTATATTAATTTATAATGTGACTTATAAGACTGTCAGTCTTAGTCTTAGATCTAATCAATGCATGGTTAACTCTTAACTAAGGTTCATCTTATTTCTCATCTCTTTTTAATTCTAGAATTAGATATTTTCAATTCTATAGAAAGAGATAAGAAATAAGTTAAACCTCAGTTAAGAATCGTGAAATTAATCGATGAAGTTAGTCAATCAGCGTATAAGTTGGCTATAAGCCATAGGTTTCACCGATAAAATTTAGAACTACCGATTCATTGTAGAATCAGCATAATTCTTCAATATTTTAATATTTCATACATTTCTTGATTGCCTTAAAATCGACTTTATTTCAAAGACTGGTATAATTAAAGAAATGGTGTAATTAAATTTATGAATTAATTGCGTGAATTGAATTTGAAATAATGGAAATAATCTTGATTTTTATTTCCAACTTGTGGAATTTGTGCGCGACATTTATATTATCTTAATTTTGAATTTAAATCAATTATTGATTTTAATATTTTAAAGTTATTTATTATTATTTAACTTAATTATATTAATTATATAAATTTTCAATTATTTAATATATAACTATTACTTATTAATGTATATATAGTTATGTCGATAAATGATTATTCTGATGATTGTTTTATCTGTCGCAGATTTCCAAAGCCTTTGAGAATCTTTGCAGCGGTAGTGGCGATCATTATCATGATTATTGGTTTAGCCGGTAATCTATTAACGATCGTGGCGTTATGTAAATATCCTAAAGTTCGCAACGTTGCAGCGGCCTTTATTATAAGGTATAATAAACAAATTTATATACATGATTTTATTATCAAAATTATTTATAAATTACTTATTAAAAATTACTTATAAATTTACTTTATAAATAGCTTGTTTACACACATATTGAAGAAGCTTTTGTACAACAATAATATTGTGTTAATGATTATCTCGCACAAATATATCGCATCTAAAAGAAATTAGGTCCTAAATTTTAGCATTTTTTTTATATCTCTAACATTTACGTCGATTAAAATTTTTATTACTGAAACACAGCTTATGCATCGCGGACTTTGTATTCTGTCTGTTGGTGTTGCCGTTCGATTCAATCAGATTCGTCAACGCTAGCTGGGCAGACATTCGATTTTTCTGCATCTTTGTACCCTTTTTACGTTACGGAAATGTCGGGGTCAGTCTTCTGTCTGTCGCAGCAATCACTATCAATAGGTGCGTGTGCTTTATCTTCTTAACTCTTTACAGTCGAACTGTCTGATCTAGCTAAAAAATTTTCTTCGATTCGATCGAGTTTAAGGAACTATTAATAATTCAATCTTTTGGTTTTGTAGATATATTATGATAGCGCATCATGATATTTATAATAAGGTTTACACGAAGTATTGGATAGCCATAATGATAATCTTTTGTTGGATCTTCTCTTATGGGATGCAGATACCTACGCTGGCAGGAGTGTGGGGTGAGTCACTATTTTATTATTTAATTCATACTTGGAGAAAGAAACTTCAACGACAAAAAACTTGCTAAAGTTACAAATATTTCAAGAATAAATAAAAAATATTATTTAATTATTTGACAGAATTAATTAATGAGACTGTTACATTAAATTCTTAATATACTGACTATACATGATTTTTATAATTAAATATGAAATTAAATATATTTCTGCCTTATATATAAATATTTTTTATTTTACATATATATATATATATGTAAA
>NW_012130080.1:3631528-3649794 GCF_000143395.1 Atta cephalotes | reverse complement strand
ATATATATATATATATATATAATATTTGTTTAATGTTTTTGCTTTATTCATCACTCATTTGTACTCCATCAGGTAAATTCGATTACGATCCCAATCTGGAGACCTGCTCCATCGTCAAAGATCGTCGTGGTTATACTTCCAAGACATTCCTTTTTGTTATGGGATTTCTGATACCCTGCTTAGTGATCGTTGGCTGTTACGCTAAGATATTTTGGGTGGTGCACAAGTAATTTGATAATATTTCCGATATTTATCACGTTTACAATATGATCTTTACTGTTGCCTTGATTATATTACATTAATTAAAATTTAATCATCATTACAGATCAGAATCGCGATTGCGAAAACATGCTGGACCGACGATAAAGTCACCTCATACGCCCGGAAGGGATATCAGGGAACTCAAACAGAAGCGCAGTGAATGGAGGCTCACAAAGATGGTATTGGTAATCTTTCTCAGCTTCCTCGCGTGCTACTTACCGATCACCATTGTTAAGGTGGCCGATGCGGAAGTCAGATGTCCCGGTAAGAATTATTATTTATTGCACATCTTTTCTGAAATGAAATAACATTTCACATTCTCATCTTCATTTATCACAGCATTACCTATACGCTCAATTTTTCATTTCTATTTTCTTTTCATCCTCTTGAAAATTACAACTTATGCAATTATTATTATTTTAAATAATAAATTCATTATAATAAAAGAAATTCGTAGAAATAGTATCATCATTTTAGATTACTATTTAGCGTCGTTCCGTCAAACTGTTTCAGAGTGTCACATTCTGGGATATTTGCTATTGTACTTCGCTTCATGCGTGAATCCAATCATCTACGTAATCATGAACAAGCAATACAGGCAAGCGTATGCCGGTGTGATTGGCTGCAAGTGGATAAGGGCGACCTTAACGCCATACGGCAGCAGTGTGCCGGGTGGTGCCGGCGGTCTTCAGGCCCATCAGCATGACTACGCCCAAGGTAACTTCGAGCAACGACACGCGGTAACACTCACCAAGCTCTGACCGAGCGCGCGAGCCTAAGCGACCACTCGCTCACTTTGTAAGTCAAGGGCACCACAAGTTTGCTGCTTTCTGTTTTGATCGTCACTTTGGTACCGCTGATCAGTCTGTGTGTATATTTATATGTGTGCTAACGTCAATTAATCGCAATCCCTAATTACTGATTTTCTTCTACGCTCTGCATGTTCTTAACTCTACTTTTCATAAAATCGACACGAATAGGCGATGTCAAATTGTCGCAATCGTCCGAATGCTTCTGCACCTTCGATCATCATTATAATATAATTAATCATTAATAATGTGCTAACACACAAAAACACCTCAAGTTTTTTTATCGCAATTCGAATTTATTATTGACTCAGTTTGACTAAATGTAATTCTAATCTTCACCGCTAATTTTTTAATTAATTAAAATTAAATTATATTAATATCTATAGAATAATTATGGAATTTAATTCAAAATTTAGAGGAAAGAGTATTTTATCCTTTTATGACTTTCATGAGTTATAAAAAAATATTATATAAATGTTATATAAAACAGCTTTGTTTAATTTCATTAGTCTCTAAATAACATATACATATTATGTTATATAAAATATAGTAACTATTTAAAAATAATTTGTTTTATTATCGTTTCTCTGTACTTGTATTTGTGTATTCTATGCAACTGCGAATATTGTCATTGAAATGTAATTGTAATTTATTCCTCTGTTAGACTACTCGAAGGATTTCAGCAAAACGATGGTATCGACGGTCTCTATCGCTATGAATCCCGTGAGAAGTTCACAATTCCAGGAGGAACTGTGAGGTGGACTTCGAGAAAGTGACAAAAGACGTTTCCCGTTACAAAAAGAAGGGAGAAGAAACGGAAGATGAGAAGAAAAAGAAAGAAAAAGAAAGATTGTTATTAACTGTGCAAATAGTTATCAAGTTTGCATAATTTTTTTACCTCATCTAATATAATATAAGAAAATAAAATAATTCATAAATTATTTCGTTAAAGAGTGAAATAATACGAATGTCGAATATATTGCGTTTTTAATTTTTGAGACATTCGCGGAAGAGTCAAAAAGTTATACTTTCTGCTGGATAATGACTTTTACCAAAGATTGTCATGTGTCATTGTATTTTATAATAAAATATAAACTTTGCATTGTCTTTTATTTACATGATTATTAATTTAATAATTTTAAGCGAAAATTATGATAAACAGACAGACTATTGTAATAATAGTTTACGTTAGATTAAAATTATTTATAAAAATTCGTTGTATTTTCATGTTATATTTCATGTAAGAAGATACAATCTGTTCTCTAGGAAGATTATAAATTTTACAATTAATATTAATAAACCATTAAGCTATTTTTAATAAACAATTTTTTTCCTTTACAGAATTTAATATTGTTTTCTTATTTCAAAAGTAATATAATTTAAAAAATCAAGTTTTTTAGAAAAGAAAAAAACTATTTTTTAACTTAGCAAAAAATCATTGTTTAATATTTCAAAGAATCTTATTACTTGATATACAGATGATTCGCATTTTCATTATTCGAATAGAACAGCATTTTAGCATTGTTTATTGTTAAATTACATTTAAAATAAAAATTAATTATGAAATAATTAATGTATTCTATTAATTTACAGTTATTTGTAAAAATATCACTTTATAATTGAGCACAATTTCGCAAGATCTGTTTATTGCCGAGTAAGCCACTTCTTGGGATTCTCAACTGTTATCAGTTCAATTTCTTCCGTCGTGAAACCCTTATTTATCATGATTGGCACAACATTATTAGCGATATGAGAGTATCCGTGTCCGCCAAAATGTATCTTAAAAGTTAACAAAATGTTTTCAAATGTCTAGTCGCTGGGTCTCAAGAAAACATAAATTATATTATTATATGAAAAAACAGAAAATATTAGAGAGATCGCGTACCAGGCGATGTTTTGTGTGTATATCGTGACTCATGAGAACTCGGTCCAGTTTTTTCTCTTTCTTCAGCAGCGCAATACGTTTGACACGCTGTGCATCTGACAGAAAATCGACCAATGGATTCAGCTGATAGAAAGAGCATTCGGTGCCGAACAGATCGAACTGGATATAACATTTGGTAGCATCAGCGAATTCCATGAGCTGCTCCTTTTTTATTAACGTACCTATCAAATTAATTTGATTAATCGCAGTGATACAATGAAATGGATATCTAAATTAAAAGTTAAAAATAATGAAAAAAAAGAAAAAAATTGTGACTCTCTTACGATCAACGTGAGACATAATAGCTCTGCTCACATCTCCACCCGCTTCTTGATAGATCCTCATTATTTCCATGGGCGCAGATGCATTCCTTCCAGGATGAAAGCTCACGGAGCAACGTAATTGAGCTTGGACCTCAGCAGTTGCACAAATGGCACGTTTTTCAAAGTCTAATATAGAAATAATTTTTATAATATTTTAGTGCATTTTATATATGCATGTATTTTAATATAATAATATATGTAATATTTTGATACAAGTTTTGCTGAAAATAGAATGATTCGCAAATAATTAATGTAGTAATAATTGTGAAAAACATTCGATAACTTGTTTAAATACAATTGCGTGTATACCTTCGATCGGCCAAGTACTGCCAACTTCTCCGATAAATCCTGCTTTTACTTCGGGATATTCCAAGCAACCTTCTTCCAACTCTTTGCACATTAGGTTGTACATTTCTTCTTTGGTCATATTAAGAGTCGATGCGTTTTGTGTATTGGCGAGGTAATGGCCTGTTTAAATTGAGAAAATTTATAATAAATAATATATACAATATATTATTATGTGATTCTAAATTATATTTTATTAAATAAAATAATATTATTACACATATCATACTATACCGGTTCCCGCAATCACGTTAACTCCCAAGGACTGGCTGATGTTCTTCATTAAAAAAATATCACGTTTCAAACCGTGGCTACTATTGTCTACGATAGTTCCGCCACCGGCCTCTTTAAATAATTCTACGTCCTTATAGACAGCTTTTGCCGTGTCATCACCGTAAAATTCCAAGTTATATAAGCTGCTATATCTGATGTAAAACAGTTAAATCCATATTTATTATCTTTAACATAATTTTTATTAATTTAATTATTTATTTCTTGTATGAACATTTTATACGAAACGGACTATGAGTAATGTGATATTTTCGGATCTAAAGCGGGACTATTTTATTTTATTAAACGAAGGGAGAGTAGATAATTTGAAAGTAAGGTATTTCGATTAGACTTACGGATACTGTCGAACGTATCCGACATCTTGGAGAGATAAGCTGCCGGCAGGGAAACGTTTAAGATGTTTCGGCGGTGGTATGTAAAATTTGCGAAAATCAAGAGCCAGATGTTCATGTGTTAGCGTTTTCCCAAGCTCGGATAACCGTTTACTTCCTAGCACTGTATCGGAAAATATAACAACAAACTTAAGTTCCACTATCCAAATCTAACACAATAAAAATAAAAAAGAAATTATTTTTTTCTTAAGTATTTAATTTCGTTATTCCACTTCTTAATTTTCCTTACTTAAAATATAATTTACTTCCTTATCTATAATTTACTTATCTTCTTTCTTGCTTAATGTACGCTTACCCGTATTTACACCATCCAGAAAGTTGTCAGTCATTATTATTCTTTATTTCCGTTATGAATAAAGACAGAATTTAATCTCTATATTCTGCACTTCACGAATTGAAAAAAATACAATTAAACGCGCATTCTAAACTTCCATAAGCTTAGAATCGGTCGCTTAATGGCGTACATTGATCTCTATGAGTTACGATGCAACACTAACTTATAACTATTGCGACGGATTATACTTTCCTTCAAATCGACCTAACTCAACCTGAAAACGGTCATTATCTCTATGCGATCGGCGCTATTCTTAAATACTTAAATGTTTCTGTACTCTTAAATGCCTGATAAAATAGTATCAAAGTTACAGCGAGTAGAATTAACTTACTTAAAATATGTGTTTGTATGTAAGCTTGTGCGTTATCATAATTTACAAGCAAAAATAACAATATTTGCAAAATGTCTTTCATGTTTATTGCATCTGACATTCTAAATGCCAGTAATAAAGAACAAATTAGAAAATCATTTATTTTTTGCTTTTAGCAAATAAAAACTATGTTTCAAATTAATTTAAGCAAAAAAAATTACACTTTATTGTTAATTTTAAATTATTCAAAGTTTATTATAAACGTGACATGTCAATTTATAAACAGAACATTATTAATTATATTAGCATGGTTGCAAATGTAAATGATATAACGGAATCTTCCATTTATTTTTTCGGTTGCTTTTAAATATTAATATTTCAGAGAATTAATTTAGATTTAATTAAAAGAACAATCCCATGATAAGTTTCATTGCAATTATTTTTTATCTATTATTTATTATATATGTAAATTTATAAGAGGACATTATTATAGCATGGCGGATAAATGATAATAGCATCTTTTATTTTCATGGAATTTCGCAGAATTTGAAAAATTTTTTATTTAATTAAAAATTACTTTTTCGATTTTAAATAAAAAAGGATAATTATTAATAAGTTCATCATGTTATTTTCTGTAATTTATTTACGTAAATTTATAAAGAGGACATTGTAACGCGCGGCCAACAAATGATAATAGCAATGGTTATCACATAAAGCAAATGTGACTATGACAATATGTATAAATCTTTCAATGATACACTTTCATAGCTTCGTTTTATCATCATATTACCACCGTGTTTGATGATCTCGCAATTATCTGTTCATGACGTTGATTTATGTGTATTCTCAATAATTCTAAAATGATGGTCCATACATGTAAACATCGCTCTATTTGCAGCATATAGATTTTTCGCGACTGAACGTGCTTTCGTGCCGTAATTGAATTGAGTCTCGTATACCATTGTCGAATCTTGAGCTTAGCACCTTGTCCACCAAATAGCGTATCGCTGTTTCTGCAAAGAAGGATATTGAATTAAGAATGTTTTTCGATTAAAATAAAAAAAATACCGAAATGTACAAATTATATATTGTATTAAAGGGCCATTTAAGAAAAGTGATGTATCTTGCGGAAACATTGGGAATGTAGAAGAAAAATCATATACATATAATATATCAAAGATAATCTAAAAGTCTAAAAAATCAAGACATCAAAATATTTCGATAATCAATCAAAAATTATTAGTATTTAAACATGATAAATATAATGAGATAAATGTGCTCGTTATTTAAGGCTAGAATTTAGTCTCCTCCAACATCCCTTTTTAATTAGTAATAGCATACAAATTTTTTTATAGAAGTAAAACAATAATGTGTAAGCTCTTACAATTATAATTATTCTGTCTTTTGTATCTATTTCTTTTAATATTATTAACAATTAAAAACATTAATGATAATACTAATAATTACTAATAATTACTTTTCAAACATTAATAGATGTTTATGCAATAAGTAAGATAATAACTTTTTTAAGGATATAAAAATATACGAGAAAATTACGCAGAGGATAAGCTGATCGTCCACCTACCAACATTGGTGTTGTTTTTCGCGGAAGTCGCGTACCAAGCGTGTATCTTGTTCTCTCTGCAAAACTTAGAGATCTGCTCGTCGGTCACGGCGACCGATATGTCGCACTTATTCGCCAGGAGTACGACTGGTATACCCGAGCCATCTGGCAGTGCGACCTTCTCCCTGAGATCGTTTAGCCACTTCTTCATCGACTGGAAGGTCGCCGCTCGTGAGATGTCGAATACGAGAGCCGCGGCTACCCTACATATACGTCAAATCAATGAACGAAATTGACAAAAAAAAATTAAATTATTACAAATAAAAAATACAGTTGAGATTTTTCAGATTTAGTCAAATATAAAACATCTAATCTTAATTACTTCGATGAGTCATACACTGTTAGATATGAAAGGAACAATGACAACCAAATCTCTTGAGTTAAACAACATCTTATTTTTAACTTCTATGTATGTGAAATGTAAGTCAATTCATTTCTATGATTTCAAAATATAAACATCCTTGTAATTAACGTATGCCATAATAAATTAAATTTAAGTCAAATTTAATATATTTTTTTGAGTTAAATTGTTTGTTTCATTGTTTTACTTAAAACGACTTATTTGAATAGCAATGATAACCTATAGAAATGATTAAAAATAACTCAAACTGGATATAATTTGACGTTATAATATAAAAAAACAGTGTACCTTTTAATTGGAGCCAAGTACGTCTATTTATGATAATAAATGTATTTAATACAAAAGAAACAAACTAAAAGAAACAAACTAAATATCCAAGCGAATAATAAAAGATATATTAAAGTCATATTTACGCGTATTTATAATAGACCCTTGTCATGTATCCAAATCTCTCGTGACCAGCGATGTCCCTAAAATTAATCCAAAAATTAATTATTTAAATCGTCTTTATAATTATATATTTTGCGGGATTAAGAATAATTTCGAGGGGTCGCAAAATACATGCGGGAGCCCTTGAAGACAATAAAATAGCAAACAATATAAATTATACGTCTACAAGTACCATAGCTGTAAGTTTATTTTAGTTTGCGGATCCCAATCGAGCGTTTTTATCGCAAAATCAGCGCCTATGGTAATCTTGTAATTCGAGGAGAACTTTCCTGGAAAAGACAGTTTCGAGAGTGTGCGCCGGTGACGTCCGGATTAATAGTGTCGTATCGCAGCTGCAGTGTTTGACGCATGTAACGTTAAGACGGATAAGCCGGCTTGCGCGCATTTCTCTTTCCCTTTTCTAAATGTACGTTCCCGCAATACCTATCCTCTCACGATATGCAATCCACGATTGTGATTGCGATTAAACGCATGTTACGTTTAAACTTTTCGGAAATTTCTTGCGAAACGATTCTGGGCAAGAATTGTTAATTAATTTCGATAATGGGCAAGAGACAAATTGCGACAAATTACCTTCCGTATATCTTCTGACCAGCGCAGTTTTGCCTAAAATAAATAATTTCTGTAAAAATCTAAATGGGAAAACTATTAAAATAAAGCTTGCGTTAAATTCTGTGAGAGAACTAGAATTTAAAGGTACCAAAAAGGATTAGCACCAATTATATAGAAAATTAGATCCGGTGAAATAAACTAGTTTTCAAATATAATGTAGCTTATATAACGTAGTGAACGAAAAATATAACAGACACGAGATTCAATAATGAATAGTTTTTGAGCTATCAATTTGTTTTATATTTTTAATACATCTTTTGATATAAAAAATTGTATTTCAAATTTATATTTCAAATAATGTAAGTTTATCAATTGTGCATTTCGCCGTGACTCACCGACACCGTAATCGCCAATGACGAGGAACTTGAAGAGGTGTTCCTTGTGGCCGAAGTTGGACAGGACGACATCAGAGTCCCTCCTAGACTCTCGTGGAGTCGTGCTCGCCATGTGATCCGTTCGTCTCATCGATTCGATTGCTTCAACAACACACTTTGCAAACCACTGTCGGATTCTTGTCAACGGTAATAAACGATAACAGAAGAAGACGAAAGAGACGGACGACCCCGCGGGTCGCGTCCACCGTCTCGCTCCCCTCTTAGGCAGTAGTTCGTATCAGCAATCATTTTCTCTGTTATCTCACCTCACCGTAAACACGCTGCCGTCTTTCTTATGATTTTTATATACGCTACAAATTTTTCATTAAATTTTTTTAAAATCTTTTCGCCACGCAAGAAATCAATGTTAAATGTATTGGACAAATAGGTGAGGAGTGAAGTCGTCAAGATAGTTTCGTAAAAAGTGCAGGCCTTTATTTTGCGCATACACCTCTTTGTAACGAGTAACACGGCAGCGATTGTTGGCTTCGATCGAACCTTCTCGGTTTCTGTATGGCGGTGGCTGGGTAAAGGCGAGCCAGACATCATCACATACATTTACACGCGCGTATTGGTTTTCCTAAACTCTTTGGAAGATAGTTACGACTCCATTTCCGCTCGGCAATTAAACGTATGTGAATCAAACAATAAATAACGATTAGACGTCGTTAATAAATAACGAGATTAGATGTAATATCGGACATATGCAAAGAGATCTCCACCCTCGCTCCCATTTTGTTCCCTGTCAAAAACGCAGGGATGAATGTGGAACGCGAAGGAGATACGAAAAAGAGATAAATATAAATAAATAAATTGAAAAGGGACAAAGACATACACACAGTGTGAATACTAACTCTAAGATTGTAAGGGGTGATTCCTCACACAAATTTAAGACAAAAACTGCATATGCCCGAAATAGTAGTTTGATTAGTTCCAAAATCAAAGATACAAGGTATCAAAGTTGAAGGCAAAGATTCTTTTTCAAAAATTTCCAAAATTATTCAGAATATTTTGATGAAATTTTGAACATGTGAAAATATATGTTATATGAAATTTCCATCTTAAATTTACATGAGAAATCACCCTTTAAAATCGTGTAGAGTATTCATCCCGTATAAAGGAGCGGAAGAAACAGGATACGCGTATCTGCGTGCATCACATAGACGTATTTTTTAGTCGACGATTTGTGTACAACTTATTTCTTTTTTTCCGTGTGACGTCTTTCGTTTAATTACGTGTACAATATAAAATGTTACAGTCACGCGCGACGGATGCCAGCGCACTTAGGATCACAACTCAATTCGTTTAAAATTAAAAATAAACGTATATTATTTATATATACGCCGTTCCTCCTAATGCAATACGTTGCGATCTCTGTTCCAGCAAATTCGACGATATTCGAGGAGTAACGACACAATTTGCATTGTACACTTAATATCGATACGAAGACCGACGCCGTAAACATCATAAATTCTGTCCAGCACTATTAAGAATATAATCCGACGAGTATTTCTATATATATATAGACATTTGCGAGGCGAGTTATGCTAAATTCCGGATATCAGGTCGAGATCGAAAAACCGAATGTAATCGCGCGATTACTGAACCACCGAAATCGCAGTCGCGGTGTTTCGGACTCGTATGTTCGATCAATCGAGGGGATCTTCATGACGAGAATTGCACGATCGTCTAGCGGCCGCTCTGACGCCGAGCAGCCAACGATACCTTCACAATCACTAAATCAACAATGATAATCATACAAATAATAATGGTAATGATAGCGCTAATAGTAATAGTAATCATAGCGGTAAATACACAGTAATAATAATTTACATTTACACAAGACTCTTCTTCCTTATTCGCGAACAATTAATCATATTACTAACTATATATGACATGCTTACGGTTATATTCGTTCACCTTATCGCAATATCGTGATACAGTCTCTATTCAACCGTAAATCTTTAATATCTTGTCGCGAATTAAATCGATCCTTTTCCTTCCTTTTTTATTATAATCAAGCCTGATTAAAGCCAAACTCTTTACGAGTTCTCGTCTCTGAATCACGTTTGACTTAAAGTGACTTATTCGCGAAACGGGACGAGGTACAAGAAAGAGAGAGATTAAGAGCGCATGAAAAAATAGAAAAGATAATCAAACAATCGTAAAAAAATATACAGAGGCGAACGCGTAATATACAGTCGATGGATACGACATGCGAGTCTTCTATTTTTGCGAAAACATCGCATCCGTGTATATATAAGAATTCCCGAATTCGTGCAAAATAAAAGGAAAATTTGATGATGCAGAAAAATAATATAATTCTTTTTAACCGAATTATATGTATCGTATGGAATAGTTTGCAAAGATGTCGACAACCGTTCAATTTAAATCAATGATCGCGCATCAGTGACTCCGACTAAGCAAAGCGAGATTGGCGAAAAATGATTTGGATGACTGATAATGAGGGTGGTAACGCTCCATCTCTTTTTCACGGAAGTCTTCCTGCATATTTTCATAAACTATCGTCGCTGTCATCGGCATGAGGTTCGACCGAGACATTTCCGGCAAGTGGCGCGGCACTTCCTTCTCTACTAGTTTCAATATCCTGTTCCATTGAGTTACTTTGTGCTTGCTGTTCATCTATAAGAATAAAATAATTTTGAGAAATTGGAAATTAATTATATAAATCATTATATTTTATTTATAAATCATTATTATTAATAATATATATTTGTGTGATAAAAATATTATGAACCCTCCTTCCCATTTTACTTATATAAAATAGCAAATAATATTTTTAACATAAATGATCTTAAGGTTTTAAATAATTAAAATTTCGTAGCTCTCACTATATCTGATAACTACATACCTGATTGTGTCGGCGGAGAGTCATCATCTCCTTGACCTGGACTCAATATAGCCTCCTTAATTTGACTATTAACACCTTTTGGATCTAAATCTGTTGCCCAACTAAAGTACATTAACGCAAGATGGGTATTGCCTAATTTTTTATGCACCTATTGCAAATATAAAAGTATATTTATATAAGAGAAATTAAAAACATCAAAATAAAAAAAAATCTGTTCGATTAACTGATCTCTTACTTTTCCTATCGAATAATAGACTAGAGATTCTTTGGGTATAATATTCTTTAGCTCCTCGAATTCTCTTAAAGCTTCCATATGTCGACCAATAGAGAAGTTAATGCTCGCACGATGGAATTTACATAAAGTATTATCCGGATCATTCATTAGTGCAGTGTTCAAAGTTTTCAACGCCTGATCGGTTTTCTTCAGGGCGTGTTGCACGACACCTATATGACACATCAACGCAGAATTCTGCGGGTTTATTTGTAAGGCCCGTTTGAAGTGTAATTCTGCTAAACTGTATTGCTCCTGTTTCGAAAATATCGTTCCTAATCCGAACCTTTAATGACATGGAAAAATGTTTTACATACGAATTCAGATGGCAATCAAAAAATATGAAACATTATGGTAGTAACGAAATTTTTTAGTACTTACCATGCATTATAATGTCTGGGATCGAGTCTGATGGCGTTACGAAAAGCAGTAATCGCTTTATCTAATTCCTCAGTCAAAACGTATTCATGCCCTAGTAATGTATAGGCGTATGGAAAATTAGGATCCACCTAATAAGTAATCAGAGAATGAGAATATATTACTTTCAATAGAATAAGTCGTATATGCAATGTTAGAATTTACACCACGATTAAGATTGACGCATTACCTGAATAGCTCTTTGGAAAAATTTGATCGCAGTTTCATGTTCTGTTTGCGCCGAGAAGAGATTGCCCGTGGCGCACCATGCCGCCGCCGAATTACGGTCTTGGGAAACTAAATCTTGAGCAAGCGTAGATAACTGTACTTCCGCGTGTAGATGCCACAGAACAGTGCTATAAATCTCCATCAATTCTGTCCTCTGTGGCTCTAACTGTCGTACTTCAGCAAAATAACTTTGCACGAAAAAAATGAAGCAAACAGAATTAAAAAAAAAGAGAATTAAAGAGAAATACAAGATTTGTTCTCATCACATGCGATATATTCCAACATGCTCCTACCACAGCTCTTATTCAAACACACTCGAGTAGGAACTATGGAGCATGTTGGAGTATGTCAGAGCATGCGACGCGAACCTATAATGTATCAGAAAAATACCCTTAAATGTATCGGAAAAGAAATCTGTTATTGTAATTGAACTTCTAATGTTTCGTTTTTTTCATTTTTTCGCTCTAAAGTTTGAACGTACGTCTATTTCATTATACATGGAAAAAAGTGCCAAAATCAATATATTTCTTTAATAGCAATAATTAATATAAATTTATTACCTAGCAGCCTTTTTATAATCCATCATTTCAAAATGTGCACGAGCTAGCATAGAAAGTACCCAGCCCGTATTGTAGTGTCGTGACGGCAGTATACTTAGTATATGAGCCGCATGCGTACATTTGAACTGACTCAAGTGCTGATACGCCATTCCTAATTCTCGTAACAAAGACATCAATCCCTCTGAAAAATTACAGACAAAAACATTTTAAATTATGCTACAGAAAAATATCAAATATATTATAAAAATAAATTAATTAAATATAATTAACATACCTGCTGATTGCTTTTGTAATGTTATACCAGAGTGAATATTATTATTTTGGGCGTTAAGAGCGTTTGCATTAGCCACAGCTTTCTCAGATGTGATTGTTTCGCTTTTCTCCTTTTCGTTCCTATTCCTCTCGTTTAACTCATTAAAGTTGGTTTTGTTTAAATTCGCCTTGGCTAGTCTCGCTTTCGTTTTCCGAGACGGAGACTTTGGAGTTGCAAATTTATTCCTATTAGGTGACTTATTATTTTCCTGAAATATATATGTGTCATATCAAATCGACAGTAATCGATAGAATGTGTAATAGACACCGATAGAGAATGTAAAAAAAAAGATAAATGAATTAATCAAGATGAATGTCTAATAATATTTTTTGTGTAAATTTTACAATTTCTAGTTCAGAAGTAGAAGAAATAAACAAATTGTACCAAATTGTAACAAATTGAACAAAAAAATTGTACCTTTACAGAATTATGGCTGAAAAGACGTGACGATCGTCTAACATTGGTGCCCTGAAATGTCGGTGATGGAGGTGAAGTCGGATTAGCTGCTGTTACTGTCACAATATTGGCAGTATTGCTTGTATTACCCGATTGGGAAAATACTGATTTGCCTTGTTGCAACGGTGTTTCTTTTCTTGACATTAATTGCTGAAAGATGTAAAAAAATTAGTTACTATACGCATTACGTTACTGAAAGATTGCACTCACCCCTACATGAGCTCTTAGACTACTGACGCGTTTCGCCAAGCTCTTTTGGTCATTGGCTTCTGTGAGAGTCGTATGCGAAGGTGGAACTGTCTGCTCGGGTGTATTGTTCTCTAATGGTAAAATACCGAAGCTAGGCGTGAGTGGACTCATGGAATTACTGAACATACTGCGATAACGCGATAGTTTCGTCCTCGGTGATATCGAAGAACAATTACTGTAGTGAATCGACGCATTTTGTGGTGACTCCTCTATAGAGGAACACAATCGCACCTGAGGTGCTTGACCGCAATTTATTAGCGTTGATGCTATCGTCACGGGGGTACTGTAATGCACAAAATAAAATGTTAAATATTAATAAACTATTAATTAAAAATAAAAATTATTATAATTATGTATGTACCTGTTAGTGCCATTCAATATAGGTGTATTGTTGCCATTATTTCCAGGTACGATAAGATCTGGTTCAGTGACATAGCTAAGCGTGGATACAGTACCATGGCACATAGCGAAAGAGTCTAATTTATCTAACTGAAAAACCTTAGCAGGATCCACCTTCTCGCCAACATTACAAAGTTCTTCAAACGAGTGCCAGAGGAAGGGATTTAATTTCAAAGCCAACTTATGGGCTTCATTACCTCTCGCAGTACGCATCATTTTATAATAAATTTTTGCTATTATTTGCAAAGAAAAGCATGCCTGTTCTCCAAATTGAGTTATTATTTCTTCCAAGTTTTTCAGTTGTTTGTAATATCCACCAATTATCGCGGCTTCTGCTTCCGCATATCTAAAAATTTTTAAAAGATCAACACATGTTCTTAATATACACAATAAAAAGAAAATGTCATGTTACTTACTTTTCCAAATCATAACAACATTTTGCTAGTAAAAATCTACATTGTGCCGAATTGGGTGCCTTCTGAGATAATAAGGCATAAGCTTGCCTAACCCGACCAGAACGATAGTAACATGTTGCCAAAAGAAATAAACTTTCCTCCGTGTCCACTACGATATTGATGTGATATGATATAATAATACATTAGTATGTATATAATTAGTATAAATATAATCAAATTTATTATAAAAATATGAGAATAATGTAATCAATAAACAAGGTAGATAATGCTACCTTCTGCACATAACCGTTCCGCCAGGAATATAGCATCTGGATAAGCATAATGATTCAAACAATGCCATATGGCCGCCTAAAATTGAAAAATTCAACATTTATCTTAATAACTGATTGTGCAATAGTAATAAATAATTAATTAAATAAAAAAATTAAAATATTTAGAAAAAAATATTTGTGTAATATATAAGATTTCTTCAGATTTCAATATAATGTTAGAGAGAAGTGTAATTTTTTACATTATTACATAAATGATGAAATATATTAATAGGTGCATCCAAAAGCACGATCACTCACTGAGCGCTCAGTGAGTTTTTGTATCTGATCTATATTTTAGTTCTAACGAAATATATCAAGAGCTTATTGAGCATTCAGTGATTTTGGATGAACCCAATGTTACTTGATCTTTAAAATGCGTATTTAAAAGAATTATTTTAATTATCTATATATAATGTAAAATATATTCAATTAACATTCTTTGAATTGATAAGATGGCATACAACGTATACTGTATTACATTTAATTCTAGGTAATAGCATCTTATTATTTATCTGATACATGCACAATATTCAAATTTATTAATATAATTTGCAAACATAATGTAATAAGTTAATTTTTTTTAATAATCTGGAAGATCGCAATGAATATATATAAATTCTAGAAATGTTTTCTTTCTCATATTTAATTTCCAAGTAACCATCTACCAAAATTCTTAAGAATGGCATTTCTTAAAAATTTCATGATTATTTATAGCCAGGATCCTCCTTTGCTCTGCTCATTTTTCTGTGATAAGGTAAACAGACTCAAAGTTGTATGTTTAGAGTATCATTAAAGTCGAATAAATAACGAGAGCGAAAGAACTGTCTTTAAGAGACAATCCTGCCTTTAAGAGGCGACCATCGTGGAAATCATTCGACGCGATCAAAGCCGTCGAGGTACGAATGAACACGCCCGATCGGCGAGACGTCAACGTGTGGATGCGGCCCGATGTACAAAATCTCGCATGTCACAGCGGTGAGGAAGTTCAAGAAAAATTCAACACTTTTACTTTTCTCTCCTCCTCCTCCTCCTCCATCACTCTTTTTCTCTTCCATTACCTGCACTGGCTCCTGCACGATCATCGTTCACACTCCGCGAGCGTGATCATAAAAGAACGTCTGGCCCTCCGGGCGCGCCTCGGTGAGAATTTAACGGTGGAATATTTCGGAAGATCCGAAGACTCGGGGACGACCAATGGTGTGTGTATAAAAATTTCTCAGGAGTCCATCTTTACTTCGATTCTTTTGAAGTAAGCGACTGCTCACTCAGGTCGAAGGGCCGCCAACCTCGGCGCTGGAGGGATAGGAGTTTTACCGTTAAATTTCACGGCGATTGGCAATACATTTGTTAAACAGGTTCTATATTAGTTGCAAGCCGATCATAAGTTTGTTGCGACAACCAATCTGAAGCTTGCATTTTGATATCAACGCTTCATATTGACTATCGACTTACAATGTAGACCCGGCTTTATAGCAACAAGGATCACGTAGTTAAAGTTGAAGCTTGTTAATTTTGATCACGTGATTCTTTTTTATCGCTGAATGGAGGGTTGAGTGGTTTATAAAAATACCTTTATTTATTATATCAGCTGTAGACCAGCGCGATGTTCGTTGCATGCGACATGCAATATCTAATGAGCGAATAGCTTCACCGATGTTTTCATTCTAAAATTATATGCTCATTGGCTATCACGTGGCTCGCACGCGACGAAAATCGCGCTATCTGCGGCCGGCATAACCAATCAGTAATCGGTAAAACACGAAAAATGGCAGCGAATCGTTTCTGATTGATTGTGTGATCACGTGTATGCGCCTCATAGAACTTCATGGGGTTTCGATCGGAATTATTTCGTTTTTCTATAATTTCTTTAGAAAATACAAGAGAAATGTAGGGAATAATTAATTTATTTTGATTGAAACCCATTCGAAACAATTTTATAATACGCCCAGGAATATTGAAATACTAGAGAGACTGATGATAGCGCCTGACGGAACTGCCGGAAAGTTGTAGCGTCTTTAATCTATGCCTAGCAAGAATGGATTGAAATAAATTGAAATGGATTCAGATTTTCAGAAATATTGATTCACGGATGTTAAAATGAATGCTTTTTTTATTCATTTATAGGAATTGCATGAAGTATATCTCTATGCCTTTCAATCTAAAAATAATATTGGCTTTTTCTGTGCATTGTGAATTACTCAAAATTTTGAAAAGGAAATTCAGTTTTTCAATCGAATTGCATCCAATTGAATCTAATTTGAATCCAATTGAATCCAATTAAATCTAAAAAAAGTATTTACTATTTAAAATACGCATTCGGATAGAAAAAAATTTCAATCCATTTTAATTCATTCTCGTTTGCTAAGTATTTCGATCAATTACATAATTTTTATGTAATTAATTATAATTATATGGATGAGCCCAGTTTCACAACTGATGGTTAATTCTTAATCGAGGTTCAAATTCATTCATTATCATTCCAATTCTAGAATTGGGATAATTGAAAAGAGATAATGAATAAGTTCAACCTCGGTTAAGAGTTCATCAGAAACTGTGTATTCCACAATACATTTCTGGTAGGTTGAAATTCTTATTCTCTGTTCCCTGTGCGGAGCTCCTTAACCGTCAGTGAAACTGCCTCACAAATCTTTTTAATGATTCCTCATAATTCTTCATACGAAATATAAATGATTCCGTGTAAGAATGTTTAATTCACCTCCGATTGATTTTTTTCGGCTAAAAACATGATGTAAAAATGATTAATTAATTACAATTAATTGAATGACTCACAAATCTTTTCAATTGCATCTTTAAAACTCTTTATTTGAAATACAAATGTTTTTTGGAATAGTAGTTCTTTTAACCGGTGTACTTATTCGATCAAGTACATATGAATAGCCGCGTATGTTGTGTACGATGTGTATCTACGATGTGTTCTAGGCATGTTCTCATTTTTGCGTTTAAAATGTAAATGTGGAAACGACGGAGGGCAATAAAAGATTAAAAATAGTGAATTTATTAATATAAATTTTTACTAAAATTTCTACTTCTAAATTTAAAAAACTAAATTTTTTAAAATTCTCTAAAGCTAAAATTTTTTAAATGCTCAGCAGCCAATGAAATAATTCGTAGAATATCTAAAGATAAATTTAAGAAAGTTTTAAATATAAGGCCTAATTATGAATACGGATATAAGTGTCTAGAAAATATCTTACAATGTTAACAAAAAATAATTGTAAATTATAATTATGTAAATTCATCACATTATATATATATATATATATATATATATATATATATATATATATATATATATAATAATTAAATANANNTAGAAAGTATATTAATAATACTTACTTATTTA
>NW_012130080.1:3602562-3631508 GCF_000143395.1 Atta cephalotes | reverse complement strand
TATAAAATAATACTTACTAATATAATAAAATAAATATAATTATTAATTATATAATATACNCACTATATATATATATATATATATATATATATATATATATATATAATTTATACATTAATATTAAAATATTTTAAAATAAACTACATTCAAAAGGTATCTTATAAGATTACATTTCTGAAATAGTTTCTAAAATGATGCGATAATAAATAAAAGACATATTACTACTATTATACTTATGATAATGGCAATCTTGATTTTCCGCTGTAAGATAATATAGTTATTATAATATCATTCTATCAAAAATAACTGAGCATTCAAGCGTTTATAATACCTTTCGATATCTGTGACTTCTCTGTTCTGACTTTCTGAGTTGAACACGTCCGCCATCGATATTATCTGAGGTTTTATTAGCAAAATATTCTATATTATTAATTTGTTCTCCCTAGAAAAGATTCTAAATACATATATGTATAAATATTTTCTAAGTTCACGTTTAGTAATGCTACATAATTCATAAGTTATAATTTTGTTATCAACAGCACTCACCTGTTTTTCGACTAGAAATGCTATTTCTGTAAACATATCTTTGATTTCTGTGAGAGATTTTTCCAATTTTAAAACATCATTATGTCTATTTGTTATATCTGATAATTGTTGCCTAGCTATCTTACTATCTTCTAAAATCTGCATAATTAATCAGATATTTGATACAAATAAAAAGATTTGTAATAAATATTGAATAAATTCATATTTACATTATCGACAAATAAGCTAGTTTCCTGAGCATCGAGCATATAATCCAATTCCGCGCTAGTAACTTGTCGCCTTACTATTCAACAAATAGTTTAATTAATAAATAATATATATATGCGTTATATTATAAACAATTTTTTTAATTAGCCTCTTATCATTTAAATTTAATAATTATAACAATATAATATTAAGGATTTGTAAATATAAATATTATGTAAATATATATATATTCTTAAAAACATACGTAAAGAACGTTGTTGCTGCAAGAGTAAGAGGCACTTATCATGATATTTCAGTAACGAGGCATTGTAATCATCCATAATATCAGAAAACATTTGCAGCATAGTTGTATATTGCAACGTTCTAATTCTTGTGTATACATCGTATACAGGTTCATCTTGTGCTAAAGTCAAATCGTCAATGGCAATGATACCTTTTCCCATATCTACAAAGGATGCATAAATTGTAAATAGAATTAATAAATAAGAACAAATGTATTAACACACATCTAAATTGAATATATTGGATAAATGCAATAGATTTATTATAATCAAAACAAAATTAATAAGAAAAAATTCACAGACAATTAAGAGTCAACGCGGTAATTGGTGCGTACAAAATTCAAACGCTTTAATAATTAATTAAACATCCATATAATGTAATCGATCATAATACAATATTTACGAATTACGATTGATTACATAGTTCAATTATTCGTTACTGTTCTTTCTTTAGCAGTAAATTTAAATAAAATAAATAAGTAATCACGGGACTAGAATTGTACATAGATACACAAATTTGTTAATTCTCATTGATAAACATATTTAACTATAGAAAATTTTATTTGTATTAGACAATTTCTTATTCTAATTTTTATATAATAGCAGTTATATAATTATTTTATTATAAATACGTATATCAATATTAAAATTAATTGCATAGTAATTAATATGAACAAATATTAATCTATATAATATCATAATAATTGTAATACATTTCTGAAGTTAAAATCTATTTATATAGATGTGTGCTTATAATATAAATACAGAAGTTAAATCATGAAATCCTCAATATTTTTTATCGTGTTTTTAAGTAAACATGCAGCACAACATTTTATAATTCGAAATATTTGCTTTTCACTTGTACACTCAAATTAAATTAGTGTACAATGCCTTTAACATGCAGTCAGTGCGCACAATATATATGTATAAACGTCCAAGAATTTGCTGTATGCAATCAAATAACACAACTATTCAAATTTTTTTAGGCCAATTTTTACCAATGTAGATCAACTTTAATCTCGAGGTAATTTACTCTTTTTCTAACTCTTAAAATCAGAGGAAAATAAAATAAGTTAATCTACAAATTAAAGTTAATCTATATCATCTATCGTACATTATTAGAAATAGACATGCAGCTGATTGGTCAGATTGGTTATTCAGTTTCCCGCTCGTATGGATGATAAACACTGATCGCTTGGCGCATCCTACAACGGCGATCGAAATGTTTTGTAATAAATTCTTCACGAAGGTAATTTTCGCTGGTCATTTGTACCATGGAAGCAGGAACGTAAAATCATTATCGATACGCTTGCAGATGATGATAACCTGAAACCCTGTCGATCTATCTGTTGCGCTATCGTGACGATAAGTTAAGGTTATATTTATGTCTGCGGGGGCCGCGATCACGAGGCAACACAATTGATAGTGACTGCATTTTGAAATCAGCACAGTCATGAAGTCGCTGCGTGTGTTTCATAATTTCAAGCTGGACATTCTTGACGAGAGTTGGATCAAATCTGTCTGGGATACTGAGTTCGTCATCTATGACGAGCTGCCTGACGAGTGTCTCGAGTACCTGGAGAGCGACGATGTGAAGCGGCTGCTGCACGAGTCTCGCATCGAGTTGAAGGCATGGCTTGTCGCGAACGAGCATGAGACTCCCGAATTCTCGTGGCAGGTCTTGATGATGCTGAACATCAATATGCGTGGTTTGCTTGCCATGCTGGGTTACATAATGAAGACAGGCCAGCAAGAGACAGATAAAGACTCTAGGCAGGCCTGTCTGGAAGCTACAAGTTTGTATCTTATGTTCCTCACGATACCTGGCAGCAACGCATTCAGAGTTTATCATCCGAACTTGTACCAGAGAGCGATTGAGACATTGAAAATGTCAGAGAGCTTATTCTCCTCCGTTAAAAACAATAAAGGGATAAATATAACAAATTCGAGTATCGACGATGAATTGTCGTTCTGTTCCAGTCTGTTGCATTCCGAGAGATCGAGACTCATGCAAGGATTAGACAGAATTATTTCTGATCTCGTTACAATGTTAAAATCATTTCGCTTTAAAGAACATGCCGAGTCCTTGGATGTTACAATACGCATATTGTTAAATATCACAAGACAAGAAATGTATATCAAGTCTCACGACAATTCTGGAATAACGTCTTTATCTCAGAATGCATTTGCAGCTCTGCAAGAGCTATGCAGTAGCAATCATGGTACTGTAGGTTTAACTATAACATTAATAGCGCAATACATGTTGCCTGATCTGTTATTTCACCACGTAAATGCCCAACCGAAGTCTATAACCATTGTACACGAAGCAACCATATATTTTCTAAAAAATTTATTAACGATTCATGAGCAGGAAACCATGCAGGGAATCGTCACTTTAATACATCAATTAATGATAAACTGTCCAGAAAGATTAGAAGGCCGTCAAAAGCAAGCGGGTGTTGTAATAAAACTGTTGAATATATGTAACGAAGTTATGATTCTCGGTATTTTTAGAGACATAGTATTATTCTCACATAATAATAAGATATCTTGTAGATTATTCGCGCAGGAAATTGTAGGAAAGCTCTTGACAGAATCTTCTCTATTAAACAACAATTTAAACAGAAATATCAAGATGAAAATCAGAAAGATTTCGATAGCCATTGTAATGTCTCGCTGTATAGATCGCTCTGCTTTAGTGAGAGGAAGAGCTATGGCCACGCTTGCTTCATTCTCTGATTGCAACGATGACGCCGACAAGGCGATTTTTAAAAGTATATTCGAAGCTTCAGCCTCATCAAATAAAACGTTTCCCATGCTTGATGATTTAAAAGAAGCATTGTTAGAGGACGTTGATCTGCTACCAGGATCGGCCGCTTTAATTGCAATGTTGCTGGACAGAATCAGCGATGAGCGCGCACTGGTGCGACGAAGTGCTTTGAAGATCTCGAGAAACCTATCCATCATGTTCCCATCGCTAGTAAGTAAAATGATGCATGTAATAAGCGATCGTTGCAGAGATTCCACCTTGACTGTGCGCCAATTTGCCGTGCATGTTCTATCCGAGATTCTGCAGGAGTTTCCTCACAATTCAAGTCTTCTCGACGAATGGATACAGGCTGTTGTACCGCAGATATATGACATCGAGGTAAAAGTACAAGATAAGGTATTGGAATGTCTGGGAAACGTGTTGATAAATAGAATGACGAGCGTCACTAAGTATATTCCGAATGCTGCGAATAGTTTGCCGTGGAGGATTCTGGATAGATTGAGTAATCTGAGAATGAGGAAACATTTGTCGAAAGCTTGCAGCTTGTGGGTAAAGAACGGCGTTATTACCAAGTCTATGATATCGAATTTGCAATCGCACATCGGTACAGATAATACTGTAGGCGCGTGGATATTGTTAGCTGCTTTAGCTGAGAATATGAAAATTCCGAATATAGATAAATATATCGCGGATTATAAGCAAATTATTCGAAAGAACGATTTCCACGCCAGTTTAGTTTTACACGTTTTGAGGCATGCTTGGTCCATCTTGAATCATGATTGCCTCGAGGATCTCTATCAGCATCTTTACAAATGTATTTGTCACTTCGAAATCAATTTCAACTTAATCAGTATCTGTCTGGATATTTTAAATAGTATTTTACGATATTTACATGTCGATCAGAGTAGTCACGTGATAGAATCGGATATGGTGGAACTAATGAAATTGTCGGAGATAGAGATTCAAGATTTGTTAAAGGAGAACAGAAGTTGTACGCAAGACATAGTGAAAATCAGAGCTGTATTTACACTGAGTCACGCATCGCTTTTCTGCACCAACAAGATTTCGTCGTCAACTTTACGAATTTTTGAACGATTATTGTTGCAATGGGAATCGCTACCAGATACGATGAAAGAAATAAAGGATCTACAGGCATCCGCGGTGATCCTTCTTTGTCAGCAAGCGCTGAGAGATCGCGAAGTCGCGAAAAAAGTCACACCGATACTTGGTAACATAATGCGTCAAGAAACGAATTCATTAATAAAAACATCGGTGAAGATAAATGCTGCGAAAGCGTTAGCCGATATCTGCGTGAGATTTACTGCTCTTGTGGAGCCATATCTTCCGGACTTATGCATCAGCATGAAGGATCCGAATCCAGCCGTACGAGAAGCTATAGTGGTGATATTTATTGAGTTATTGCTTGAAGATTTTATAAAGATGAAGGGACCATTTTTCTTTCACATATTGACGATGCTGTCGGACACAAATAGCATGATACGCGAGTTAACGACCTTTCTAGTGGAAGAGAGACTTTTAATGAAGAACAAGACTTTGATTTCTCAGCAATTTCTGGAGAGCATATATCATTATAACAATTGTCGCTCCCGGAAAGCGTACTGCGGACACAGAATGCTCGAACAAGAAATGAAGGTTCTAACGCTGCCTGGAAGAGCAAATCAAGAAAAACGTAATGTCATTTATGAATTTATGTTGGAACATTTGGACATGTCCGCCAAGTCTGAACTCGTTGTGAAACTGACCAAGTATATACTTCGCGAGTTATGCGATGAGAATTCTATCGATGTTACGACCGAGGAAGGTGCATGCGTCTTGAGAGATGCAGTGTTCATACTCAACAATAATCGTTTGCAACTATCTCCTAGTGAAAGACATAAAGATGATACGGAGCTCGATGAAACAAGCTTGACTCCCTCAAGTACACCTAACAATGTTTTGAATGTCATTATAACGGCATTGAAAAAACATAATTTAGATATTTTATTACCTACGTTAATCACGCTTAAGAAGAAACTAGTTACGTTGAAGTCCTCCTTGGAGGAAGATGTGGACAGATTGTTATTCAAGATTTACTCGGAATATGAAAAAGAACAGCTGGTCGATTTATTAGATGAATATCCTGAATTAGAAAAAGAAATGGATTCTTATCAACGGTATGTATGTCAGTTTATAAATGACTACATCATTTTTTTCTAATATATAATAAAATCATAAAGTTCTTACGCATACTGATTTTCTACAAAAGATAAAAACTAGCTTTGACTTAGTCTTAACGATTTGATTATGAAAGAGATGAATTGAAGTTTGTATATTTTTGCACGAAATTTTTTAATAATTTATTTCATCAAAAATACTATATAAATATATACTATATAAATATATGTTATGTAATTATGTAATGTTTCAGGAGACTGAAAGATAAAATTAATTCAGAAAACGATGACAGTCAAAGCAGTTCACCCAGTATAAGTAGCAAGGACTCAGCAGATGTACGTAAGCGAATACCCCGAGTTTTACTTCAGCGTATTTCGCCCTCGACATACACATCTGATAACGAGTTAATTACAAATCCGGTACATCTGGAAAGATTGTTGCTACAAACCCCACCTCCAGAGCCGAGCTTTAGTACTAGCACGCCTACAACGCAAAGTCCAAAATCGTATTCTAGCGATTTTCCCGCTAAAAGAAAAAGATCGAACGAGCGAGAAATGTCACCGAATATTTCTCGTAAAGATCTAAAGGTCAGCGATGACTGAACTGATTGATGTGAACTGATTAATGCCGATCTCTTTTAAATATCACGTCTATGGAATCAATGTACAAATTTACCTACCTCGTAACTTTCGCTGCACGTGAAAAGCCGTCTGCGAAATCGTACACGTGCGAGTCTCTAATTCTTTTTGCAAATCTACAAATAGATATATGTATAAGTACATTATATTATGAATTGTAGATTTTTCATACGACTTTTGGATATTACCACTTACCCTTACTCGTGTGCGATAGAATATTGTTATGCAAGTTCTTCACGATAGAAACATTTTCAACTGTAAGATGGATCAGATCACGTATTTCCTCGGCCTACATTAACACACTATGTCTCAATCATTCAATGAGAATATAAAATATATGATTTCATGATAACTCGATACGTACTTCGTCAAGTAATTCTTTAAGCTTTTTATTTTGAGCTATTTGAAGGTGTACGTCCTGCAAGAATCCTCTGCCAAAAGTACTGCTGTTGCTTCGGCTCTGGAAAAATTAGTACATTACGTGATAATTCCGAGACTGTTCATTTGCGTGAAAATATTTTCGGTAAAAAGATATATTATATAATCAAAAATAAATATTTATAATTATTATGTGTACACAATACTTCTATTGTGTTTTTTAATCATAAATGAATTTTAAATCATAATGTTAAGTTGATTCGAAAGCGAACAGTTTTTTTTATTAAAATTTTTATTTGCACACATGATTCATGCGCCAACGTATTGTTCGAGACGGTATACTTTAGTAACTGGTCAAAGTTCTTTCTTTTTCGATACATTTCTAATAACTACAGAAAAAGTAAAAATACTAACGGCACGCAAATCAGCCATACGATCGCGGACCATGATGAGTATTCCTTTAGAATCGGCATGTAACTGATAATTCTGTGAGTGGAATAAATACAGTATGCTTCGTCTTATCTCTCTTATCAGTGCACTATGAATATCGAGTAAAATCCGTTCTGCCGTTTCGTACCTTGTCGATACATTATTAACGGAGAAGCACTCTGCGAGTGCTTCTTCGACTGAAACGCGTGACACGCTTCTAACGTGTGCACATAGGTAGAAGATACTTTGCATCTGAAATGAAATAGGAAATGGGCACTTAGCAGTTGTGCGTCAGAAGGCCGTTGCAATTATACATTTCTTTATCTAATTTATTATTTAGAGAGCGATAGATTATGTTAGTGTTAAAAGATGTTATTTGTAAAATTATAATACTAAAGACGAGGTAATTACATTTTTAAAAGCAATTTTTATCATTCAACATTAATCATTGATTCTTTTTCTTGTGTCTAAAAGTTCGTCTTTTCTCTTCTTTTTAATATTAAAATTAGTAACGCTCATTTAAAATAAAATCATTTGATAAAAAACATTTTTGACACTAATTTAATATTAAAAGTAAGTTTAGATTACAATATGAATACTGCCAGATTCTTTTTCTTATATATTTCTTATATAAAAATATTTATAAATTTATTTATGAGGCACATAAATAATGTGTCTTGAAATAAAATGTAAAATTGTTTTAATAAATTGACATTTGATAAATATTTCAAAAATAATTATTTAGAAATTTTCTGGAAAATATTTTATTCTATATTTTAATTAAATTTAATATTTAAAAACAGTAGAAAATAATACAAAATAGAAAAGAAAAACTATTTTAAAATATTAATAGAGTTATATTAAATTGCTTTTATTACAAACTATTTTAATTATTTTTAATTGGTTGAAAAATAAATTTAATTTTATTGATAAAAATATATATGTAATTGTTAATTATTACTTGTCACTTACAATTTGCAATAAATTTAATATTACAATATGAAAGAAAGAAGCCAAATAGAATTGTAAAAAAATTTTAAATGATAAATGTAGTTTTTCATTTATTTTAAAACAATTTTAATTTATAACATTCCGAATACTATGTGAACTATTCTGTGATATTTCATAAACCAAACCTGGCTAATTTCATTTTATGTACTAAAAAAAGTATATGTTATAAATTATATAAGCAAAAAGAAATTAATGATAAACATTAAGCAGAAGTACAAATAGTATTAATTTAGCAATAGTTGTATAATAGTATACGCGCATATAATATGTTTCAAGGAACAATGATCGAAATTGTTTCATATAACGAAATATATTTATAACATATAATTTTATACATTAGAAGTCACTTGCTTTCTTTACAGAGAACTTTATTATTATTTCTTTTGCATTTTTTTGTTAACAATAACAATAACTACATCTAATAAACTGTGCTGTTTGTTAGGAAGACAGGAGTACTTATTACTTTTCTACAGAGCTAAAATTGTTACAAAATATTTAAATATTATTTTAAAGTAAAATATTTAAATATCACTGTGTAGTTTAACTTCGATAGAAGTTTATTTTTTAATAACGGAGTAATAATATAAACAATATTTTATGCGTTCAATTACTATAATTTTTTAAAGATTATCCAGTGTGCGTCAATATTCTATTTTATGTATATAATAAAATATTTTAATTTCTAACAAATGACTTTACCGCCTTGCACATCCCTTACACAATAGAATAGATAAAAGATCTGGAATTTATATCTGTACCTACAATAAGAAAATATTTATCTCAAGGCAAATCAATCAGTCTTATAAACTCATTAATTTCAACAAATTAATTGATGTTCTTCTCATTAATTATATAATAATCAATATAATTATTTTGTAAACAGACTGCTGATATATATGTACATGAAAATTTTCATTGCATGTAATCGCATGAAATTACTGCTGAGATGAAGTTTATAAAATCTATTAGGGAATTTTCGATTGGACATACTAGTGCATAAAGCCGTACACTGATTTAATCTGAGCGTAAAAAAAAACTAAATGTACATATTTTGAATTATAAGATGCATATTTTAACTAACAGCACGATAAAATGTATTGAATATTTCATGATTTAACCAATTTCCATGTTTATAATAAACGTATATCTTTATGTTAATTTGTGTACGACGGCTTTAATGTGCATCAGTGTACTAAGTGCAATCCAATCGAATTCGCTGTATATGTTATACTGTGGAATATAACAGAATGAAGTAGATTATTTTTTGACGTTCACAACATTCTAACGTCATTTATATGTCTGACAATAGAAAACTGTATTAAAATATTTTTATCGAAATTTACAACAAAATAGTATCATGATTACGTACACTACATAATAATGGATCTGTTTATTTCAATCGTGCGTTTTTATTATTTTCAATACTTTAAAGGAAAGGCTTTGGAGTAAAAAAGAACGATGCAAACAAACAGATCCTAATCACTTCCATAAAGACGGATTCCTGCTTACAATCTTTATTAATATAATCAACTTACTCTGATTAATGTATCCGCTGTCATTACTGCATGAATTTAAATTTCTCTTCATTGTCACATCTTTCGCGTGCTTATTGTGATTATTAATATCACTTATGTAGTACAGAGTAACACATGAAAAAGAATAGCTTTATTTTATTTTCAGTGTCGGTAAGGGTTTCTTCATCAGTACTAAGAAGATATACATTATGCTTCGCATTCTTAAAAAAAATACATTCTTTATATAATAATATACAATAAAATAATGAAAAAAACTTCACATATAACATTCTTTTATCATAATAAAACTATCGATTTTAAAAACAGGCTACTCTTTTTCATCTCATTTATGCTTTACATCCTGCTTAAAAATACTGCGATCATTGAGCCGAGCTCATCGAATAATATCTCGAGATTCTCGATATGGTAATATCAAGATAAAGGAAGTATCGCTAACAGGATGCAGTTCGCACTCTCACTTTATCCCTCAGGTAATTGGCAACTTGCGTCTGCGAGTGTCGGACAGCCAGTTGAAGTGGCGTGATGCCTTCCTGATTTACGAGTAAAGGATCAGCCCCCGCTCCTACGAGCTGCCTCGCAACTGTCATATGTCCCGTCAAGGCTGCTGCATGTAATGCACTTTCGCCGTTCTGAAATCGTAAAGAAATCCAACAGTTACTTGCGCATAAGAAATTACATACATAAAATTTACTTATAATTATAGATTAAAATTAACTTAAAACTAAATTGAAATAAAATAAAATAGTAATATTTGTGATTCCAAGAATAAATCTAAGACAAATAAAATATCTATGTAAGTTTCCACAAATGTTAACACGTTTAAATTTATAATGCATAAATATAATTCGTAACTAATTGAGATTACTTTACTTACCAAACGAAGTTAAAGTAAACACAAAATTGAGATTCTCTTCAGTGCGAAAGTCAAATACAACGGTTTATTGTACCAGTAGTTTGTACTAAGACTTCTGTATTGAAGAGGATCAAATCCAGGAAATGTGCGTTTGTTAATTTCGTTTGGTAAGTATAAAAAATATAAATATATAACTAATGCACGGAGACACACAGGAATTTTACTTGTATAATTAAATTTAAAATCACACACGAATATTTTTGGAATATTTAAAACTCGTTGATTTTTCTCTAACTCTTACCGGGAGTATGCCGAGTGAAGGACGGTACTTGAGCAATTCGCCGATGACAGCGGTGTGACCTTTGTGGGCAGCTTTGAAAAGCGGGGTTGCGCCGTCCTGCAAAAGGAAATTGTTCGCGATGACAAGCCGTCTGAATGGCACAATAGTGAGAGCTCACTTTCGGCGATTATATGACATGCGACCTACGTGAGACTTACGTGTCTCGTGGCGTCGACCTTCGCGTCGGCTCTCAACAGCCTTCTGACGACATGATCATGTCCCATTTGCGATGCGATCCACAGTGGTGTAGCGCCGTCCGTTCTTACCGCGTCCGTCTTCGCCCCGTGCTCCAGGAGGACTTCCAGAATACGAACATGGCCGTTTTGGGCAGCAATAAACAACGCTGTGGCACCATCCTAAGTATCACCTATATTTCTTAACTTTTTCTCATATACTAATGTAGCATTGTTATTAAATATATTGAGCAATGTCTCTTCCGATTGAAGCGTATTGATTATTTTAGTAGTAATTTCATCTTCATAAATTGAAGATTTGTGTTTAATAAAATAACTGAATTAAGAAATCTCAATATTATTCATAAAATCGATTTCCCATAAGATAAACATCATAAACAGTGACCGGACATTTATGTCCGGATACTTATACAAAAAATTTATTATTATTATTATTTATTATTATTATTAATCTCCAATGCTCTTTTTATTACACTATAATTTAATTGTATTTAAAGATTACAATTAAATATAATACTATGTTTTTGAAAAAACATTTGAGATTAATATAAATAAATGAAGTTTTTTTGTAAATGTCCGAACATATTATAGGTACATGTCTGCAAGTCCACACGTTTACCTTATATTCAAACTTTTTCAGTCAGATATACTGAAACTAGTATTTATAATTTATTCTTATATTTAACATCTTAAATGCTTTAAGATATAAAATTAATCACAGAATTGTATTAGTTTCTTTAAGCATTACTTAAAACGAGCTTAAACGAGATAAAAATAAATTATGAATACTGATCTAAGAATTATAATTGGCGAGCTTATTGGAGCCGGCATTTTAAACGCATTTTTTTACCTTCATATGAGCATTCGGACTGGCGCCTCTCTCTATTAAGCCCTCCACAACATCCAGATGACCATACTGACATGCGACGAAGAGTGGCGTGCCGCCGTCCTGAAATCCACGTGGGATACATTAAGCCTGTTCTTTTTGGCTGAACTTTTGCACCAATTCATTTTTCTTCCTTTTCTTTCCTCCTGAAGAGAAAAGGAAGAAAGATGAACTGATGCAAAAGTTCAGCCAAAAAAAAAAACAATTAGCGTTCTCTTTAAATTTGAATCAGTGAATAATCACTGATGTCAGTGTCAAGTATGCCACTGGTAATTAGTGAATTAAATGTGAAATCCCTAATCTAGCTAATCTTTATTATGTGATCTAATTAACCTTGTTTTAGTGCTTAAATTCAATGAATATAATATTGGAAGATTGAATGAAAATATCAGTATTTTATATAATGCTCAAACATTCTTCCTTTTCTAATTGAACTTCACTGATTATCAGTACCAAGTATGCTACTGGTTAATTAGTGATTATTCACTGATTCAGATTTAGAGAGTTAAAGAGTAGCGAGATCGGGTTACGCACCACGCGCTAAGATCTCCTCAGCCTCTCTACTTACTATGCTGCATGAATCCACGATTGCGCCATGCTCCAAAAGCAAACCCGCGATGTCCATGTATCCGCCCTGGGCGGCGAAGAATAAAGCCGTTGTCCCGGTCTGTAAAAGAGACAAGACAAATGCAAACATTATCATATGTGTACGGATTGAACTGGAAGTTTGAATTCGAAATTATATAAAATTCACAAGAAAATATTATTAAATCAAACATGACATTTTTCACTCATGAATATATTAAATAACTAACTGTCTGAGAAATATTCTTTCTCTTTCGAAAGACGCTCAAGATAAACGGATCATCCCGAACATCCACAAAGTTTAAAGTGAAATACACGAGGGAAAACTCTTCGTGATATGTAAAATGTAACAGTTTCTATACAGGAGAGATAAGTACTTTGAGATGATGAAAGAAGGCGAGAATAGATATATGTTTTATCGAGAAGAGAAAATCCAACTTCTAGATCTGCCTGCCTAAATAACATTTAAACTGTCTTCAAACATTAAATATTAAATATCTGCATTATTTAAAAAACAAATTCTGATGAAATAGAAGATTCATGAAATTAAAAATAGAATTGAAAAAAATGATAAATAGTTTTTCCTCTTCTAATAAAAAGGACGAAGGGATTTTTTGAGTTATTTTTTCGCAACGTTTTAAATTTTTATGCGCAATAATTTCATCATGCAAAGTACGTATCGCAGTGCAACAACACATGCGTTAGAAATGCACAGAAAATTTGACGTCAGTTGGCATTTAATGATATGTAAATGTCACGTACGTCTCGCGACCCATCTGTAATTTATATCTACGATAAATCGACGTAATATGCGGACATATAGTCGGCAATTGTGTCGACTGCGTCATTAATAATAATGTCGAATGATATTTTATTGGCCGATGTGAAAGAGAAACGTCGATTTCCTTTAGAATGCGACAGCCATTCGGATACAAACTTCTCTGTACGATTCACTTAGAAATACACCCAACTTTCTTCCATCGTTTGCACCTATACGTATATCTCTCTATATAACACGAGGAGCTACGATATGTCATGCTTAACGGTAAACTTTAGCGGCGAGAACCGGTCGCACGGAGCGGCCTTGATATTTCGAGCAAATGTCAAATCGAATCTCTTCTGGCGAAAGAGAAAAATGAGAAATTATTATTGCAAGATTCAGGAATTTTCCTATTTATTTTTCCTATTTAACATTAAATATCGTCATACCAAATTACTAAAATATCAATTAATCTATTGCTAATTAATTTTTTTACATTTATTAATTTATATAATAATCTACTAAAAGTGTATAATTTTTTTTTCACAGCATCAACCGACTATTTTCAATCCAGTATCATTGTAAAAGATTATCTCATCTCAGTGTTTAAAATATTTATTAATAAAACTATCATTACTGTACTAGTACTGAAACTTGGCAGCCGCAAACTATCGATTTCTAGCAACATATATTCTAGCGCCGTATTTTACAATACAATGTATGTCCTTCACCTGATTAAGATAATATCTCACATTAAAACGTGACTATCCGGAACACTTGTGCTTGAATCGCGTAAATTTCCGAAACTTTTGTCGATTGTAGTTTCTGGCCATTAGTTACGAGATACAGCTCTTTAGCCTACGACGAGACAATTAGAATTCAGTGTTACGCTTTCACGCGGGAAGATAAATTTTTCTGAACTGTCGGGCGATTTCTATCCTAATGGGAAAGAGTCGTAAAAGGCAAATTGGGAGAAGCCAGTTAGAACGAAATGTTAGTAAATTGCCAAATTCGTATGGTGCTCTTTAAAGTAAATGTTGCGACGTAAATGTTTCGACACGCTTCCAAGAAGCGACCCAAGAAAGAAAATTGAACCATTCTCTTTCTGACGCATACAACGCAAATACTTAAGAGATTGCGGAATTTTTTATAGTACATTTACCATAATATTGCAAATTATACTTTCAAATTCCTCGTCGCGTGGAACAATCTTTCTCTTTCTCTCTCTCTCTCTCTCTTATTGTTAGAGATCTCTTTGCAAGTCCTTTCAAGAATGACATGTCTGAAGAATTGTAATGAGATAAAAGACTTCTATAGTACTATCAAAATCTTTAGAAAGAATATACAAATTTTAGAAAGAAGAAGATACAAACTGCGCGCAACTGACAGTTTGTTTTCATTCTCGATATTTCATTTTTACAAATTTAATTCCTGATTTAATTCTTAATTATAAATATATTGACTTCTCAATCGCGTGAATTATTTTAAAACTTTCCTTCATATTTGAATTAAAAATTTTATTTCATTTTTTGCTTCCATATATCAAAATGTAAATCAATTTATTTCTGTAAGTTAATTTCAAAATATACAATTACATTAAAAAATAAATATCTACATTAAAGCATGCACTTAGTAAAACAATTATTAAATTAAATTTAATTTACTTATAATAAATTAAATTTAAGTCAAATTTAATAATTTTCTTGAGTTAAATTGTTTATTGTTTTAGTTAAATTAACGACATATTGAGTACGAGCAGTGGTGACCTAAAGAAATGATTAAAAATAAAATTGAATATAATTTGATATTATTTAACAGTGTAACGTTAAAGCGAGCAATTCATTGAACCCGATACAAGTAAAATGCACTTTCACTGCCATAAAAGCTCTAGTCAAGGGAACGGCGAACTCGTACTTTTATCCATTATGTATCCCGTCGTTCCACACCCTGACGCGATCATATCTTCTTATAACGCAAATTAATTCTTCGATATTACTTCCGGGGAAAAGAGATGACGTAAAAGACCGGAAACTTTACGCTTCCGTTTTCGATCGTTCTGCTTCCTCCTTCTTTTTTCTTCCTCTTTTTTTTTAATTCCGCTCTTCCTCATTTACAATACGTGGCGAACCTTATTCTCTTTTTTGCAACTTGCAGCGTATCTCTCTGCTGATGAACACGCCATGGAGTTACGTGTGCCGCGATGCGTGGCGAACGAAGCGAGGACATAATATCTATACCTATCCATTATCAAACCGCAGAAATTCTATAATGTAACGATCAACCTGTCACGTATGGCCCACACTGCTATCGATCCATTTGCTTCGCTCTCAGTATGATCATGCACATAAGGAAACACGAACAGAAATCCGATCTGCCCAACAAGATCAAATGCCCGACACGTATTCACCAGAGACTACCAAGGAAGCAATCTGAGCAGATCTCGAACTGGATCCAAATAGAGGCATTTTTCAGAAAAAATTCGTTTATTTCGCTAGACGTGAAAAATCTTCGAGTGTTACGAACGACAAATGTCTTAATTAAATACAATTTTGTAAATAAATATGTACTGAGAGCAAAATTATCTCTTTAGTTCTTTCTAATCATAAAATCTATGTTTTCATGAATTTCGTACGAATAATGTAAACGTTTGCGAAATATTGACAGAAATTTAATATCTTAATATCGATCGATGAAGAGACAAAAAGGTTAATTGAATTGAGGATATGAATTGAAGATCTGATTGTAATCCAGAGATGTCTGGATCAGGCACGTGCATAGCGGTATTACACTTACGGATGCAAATCCCGATTGAACATCGGTCCCGAATGGGACAACAAAAGGTCAGTTATTTTTGTTTGGCAAGCGCACGGAGTTGATTTTAATTAACTGAAAAAAACGGTCAAATGATAATTAGCAACGAATAAGCACGCGATACTTTTATGTATGTATTGTATTAAATAGAAATAGATTTGCATTGAATAAACTTAATTGAAGCTGTCACTCCAATTAATGTTCATTCTGTGACGAGAATGTCGCAGCTATATAAGATCTAATTTATCGGAGGCTGAGTCAGGATGACCCGACAAGAGTCATTCACCCTCGTCGACGTTGTCCATTTTTAGACGATCGATAATCACAGATAGAATTTTTAGACGATACTATCTATTGAGAAAAAAATCTCGTCTCTTTTAAATTCTTATTTCCGCGTTCAAGATTTGTGTGTTATATCACATTGAAAATCAAGACCAAGTAATTAACATCGGAGTTTATGAAAAAAAATGATAGATCTGTGTTAATGAGTTATAATGAGTTCGTTGGAAAATAGTAATACTTGATGTTGAATTGATAGCAGTGCTTTCTTGATAAATTCAACAATCTATTTATAAATAGATAAAAGAATTATAAAAACACATTTCCTTTCAGCACGAACTTAAAGAGAAGAAATAAAAAATATTATCTATATCCTACACTTACTAATGTTTCTATAAACGAACATCTAGCTATCATGCCACGTGCGATTTTCCTACGTACCTATATATGATGATACCTGCGATAATATGAATAACAAGTTTAAATAGACATACTGTGTCAGCGATAATTCCTGAACTTCCACGTTACCGTCGTTGCGTGTTTTGCACAGGTATTCCGCTATTAAGAGGCACATTAAAATCACGCGAACTTGCACGCACGAATGTTATGGCACAAGCTCACGGTATTCTCAGGCAACCTTGAAATATTGTACCAGTCTTTCTCGTTTTTCTCTCGTGCAATTCATTTCTCACCTCGTGATATTTATTCAAGTCGTTAAATTTCCATCAGGTCACCAGTTCAAAATCCATGCGGCTCTAAAATGCCATCAGTGTGGTTTATCTATAGATTTGAGGAGAAATATACGAGTTTTCCTCCTTAAAATTATCGCTTTACGCGACAATCACGATTACTTGGGGATTTATTAATCGATTGCTACGCGTACCGATAAATTGATATGGAAAGCGAAATGATGAGATACAATTATCCCCGTAAGTAACGGTCTCGTGATCTTGAGGTATTAATTTAAAGAGAATCGTATTTTCCAGTCCATGAAAATGATTCTGAATCTGTCGATTGCGTAAGATGACGAACGCATTTAACGGGTTCTTTATAAAGGTTTGCGTAATTTTGCGCTGAACGTGACGCCATCATCATTTACGTTCAATCTTGGAGGAAGAGCACTATTGTATGATCAGCTCGATTGTCGAATGTTACACATTCCTATTTCCGAACACGTTTACTCATCGTGTAACACATCTTTCTCTCTTTTTCTCTTGTTTCTAATCATATCCGTCAGAAAATTGGCAATTATTTCGAACATATTTTGCCAATCATTTTTTTTAATTGATATATGTTCAATTTTTTATTATATAAAAAGTAAGATGGAAAGAATCGAAACTATGTGACTTCTGAAATATTCATATTCAAATTTTTACATTTTTCAGTTATATAAACTGCATGCCAATTCATATTTGAAACACAAATATTAGTATCTCACATTAATAATTATCAATTTATAACGATGCTAACAAGAAGCATCTTGAAAAGTATTAATAATTAAAACAAAAATTATTAATAATATTAATATTAGAAGGAATCAACTTCATCATGATTTTTACTCTCTTCAAATTTTGTTTTTTCATTTTTCAAGACATGTAACAGAACATCAGTTTATCCAACTCTGGCAATCTTGTCATCAATTTGCATACAATGCCGCAATTCTAGATGACACGAGACACCGAGGAAGAAAGAGGGAAGCGTGGGCATGATGATAAATCCTCTTGAGGCACTTAAAAAAGGGATGCCCGACAGCTTCCTGGTGCACCGCGTGACATGCCACACGATAGGCTTTTTATGTCTCGCTGAGACATGCAGCGTTTTAAAAATGACACGTTGCAAGACGATGCTCCAGGAAGTTTTCAAAAATTCTATTTCAAGATATCATAATACTTGAAACGAAGCATCTAAAGATAGAATTCATAATAAGGTCGCCAAGTCAAAATCGTTTTATGAAATCTCCGATAAATGTGAAAACTCATTTTTTCTTTTAGAAATACACTTTTTAAATATAAACGATTGAAAATGGATTAAAAACGAAGCTTTTTATAAATTAAGATTTTAAGAATATAAAATAAGAATCTTATTTGGTTATCAAATTCTACATTAATAAATTATTAATGTCATGAAACTGGCGGTTATTAGAATATATATATATATATATATATATATATTATAAAATATTTAAGAAATCATGGAAAATAATGTCTTCATTGCGGGAAAACTATTTTAAGATTGATCGGAACGTTTCCTGAAACTATTATTACGAAGTAACTATTATGATACATTCCGCATCTCTCTATTACATATCCCTTTATTACATATCTTTTAATCGAACATAATTAAATAATTGAGATCTATTTTATGGCGGCAATTAAATTGCAATCGGTAGATAGTCTTACGACTGTAATACTCGATGCCAGTTTTATCACGGCTATTAATGTTAATATCTAAAAGAGAATAAATAAAAAACGCACAATTCTGAAGACGTATAATAATACATTTTTCTACCTTCTTTCTGAGAATTAAATGTAATAACATACGTATAGAAAAAAAAAATAAAACAATAATTACATACATATAATTAATGTATTATTCATACTTCGTTATAACTGTTTTACGATCGTGGTTACAATTATAAACGATATTTTGTGTGACGATTAAAAAGAGTTAAGTTACACGCTACGTTTCTCGATGATATTTTCGTAGATAATGATAAGTTCGTTCACGAAGTAATAGCGAATTCGATTGGACGCACTCAATGTGCAATAGTACGCATCAAAATTGTCGTAGATAACTCATGTAAACATGTAAAAATGTTTTGTTAAAATATTTAAAAATTTAGCTAGAGACAGATCTGAAAATAATTATATAGAGTACTCTAACTAGAATGTTAAAACTTTTTGCAACATTGCTCATGCTTGAGGTTGCTACGTAATTATTTAGGTGGTCAACAAAATTGTATTCAGTAATTATTTTCATTATTTAGTTAAATTTTTAGATACTTCAGCAAAAATACTTTATTTTTTCCGTATAGAAAGGGAACAAATTGCGAAATCTTCAATATACTTTATTATGCTGTTAGATAAAATACATATTTTATAATTTAAAATATTCACATTTAACTTTTATATTCAAATTAAATCAATGTACAACAATTTTAATATGCAGCAGTGAGTATCAGTACATTCGAATTCGCTTTATAAAAAAATTCTCAAAATATCGCTTATCTCATTGATCGACCTTACACGAGCTCGTTATTAGTAAGAGATAAACTGTAAGACGCAGAGATAAAAATCCAATAACTTTCTTACTTATAATTGCCTTGCGAGCAAGTGAAAATTGAAAAATTAACAAATGTCAAATTGATCTATTGTACATATATATACTTAAGTATTACTTCTCTCCAATATATATATATAAATAAAAGCAAAGACTATTTTCTAATTTAACGTCTTATAATACGCTAATATTGTAATATCCTAAGGATTTTAGCCATTTAATTAACGTGGGCGCGTACGAGTTATCTCTGTTATTACCATTAGGTTTTCATTCATTCCACAAGGATATCATTCATTTACGGATACACTTGATCTTTGACACAGGGTCAGAACTTACCAGCCTTTTGGCATTGGGATCCGCCCCTTGATGCAACAGCTCGGTCACGGCATCCATGTGGCCACCAGCGGCGGCTAATATCAAAGGTGTCGTGCCGTCCTGAAAGAAAATCGACCTCGTTTGCAAAACTTCGCTCCGACAATTTAATTAGACGCGAAACTTTCCCGCCGGTGAACGCCAAACGTCGACGAATGTATGCCGGTGAATATTTTCTAATCAATCCTCTTATGAGTTATTAAGATTCGCGCTAAATGTTCTAATGATTAGAAGACCACTAGTGCAATTAACACACTTGTATTAATTCCAGTTTGCCACATATGGGTCAAACTGTCCCAAGCAAAGAATTTACATGTATGCATTGTTACGAACACTTTATCTTTTTATAATTTAAAAATCTAATCTACAACGATTAAGGAAAATATAAAACTTTAATTATTTTGTATATTAAAACTGTACATATGCAAATATAGTCACAGTATCCTGATAAAAAGTAACAATTTGTGCATAAAATTGCTATCTATCAATAGATGTTTTCCATTTAGTGACATAAGTCGATACAAATATCGTTCTATTTTTCTTTATTTAAAGAGTAACAATGATAGTACGACACTTGTGTCGATTTGTGTCACTCAATGTCTAAAAATATTGACAATACAAAGTTTCGCAAAATGTTGATCGGTATTTCTAATAAAAAAGAAAGACAGGAAGTATTATTAATTAATTTCCTTGTTGACTAAACAAACATATGGTGATTTGATTCAACCTTGACACTGACACAATTCCACGTAGATGAGTTTGCAAAAATATAGACGTCGATAAAACGTGTTCGGTTTCCCCAAGTCGAAAAGTAGTACAATTAGTGTCCGCGTTGATCTAATAAACCACTTTCAAGACGCGCAGAGAAGAGTAACGTTACGTGCTGCTCGCTCCTTATCATTTGCATAATGAGTCGACAGCGAGGAGAGAAAATAGCCGGTAAATCGCGTTTTTGCTGAGATATCGTTGATCTATCGCGAGACTATTGTAATCAGAAACGTGAGTTCCTGCTTAATCGATTTCCGACAGCAATCTCACGCGATAATCTTATTGTCTTGAGCTGTGATGAACCGACTGAATGAACTGATTTCAGCTGATAAAACTGATCTAATTGAATATCGTATTTCAGGAAAGCACAGATTAATATTATGATGTTCGTGTAAATCGAAACATTTTCTTTTTATTCCAAATTCTCACGAAGTGAATATTCAGTTAATATTCAGTTGCCGCGAAGGTCTCCCAATCGTTTGAAAAATCGTGTCTGAGAAATGTCTACGATAACGAGATCTTACTTTGGAAACTGAGGGTATTGCACGGTACTGACCTTGTCTTTGCAATCAACGTGAACGCGTCCAGAATCTAATAAAACACGAAGACGCTTGGCGTCCCCGCGTGCCGCCGCCAGATGCAGCTCCACGTCCCAAGGCGACTCTTTCTGAAAAAGCGAGAACCAAAGGTTCAAGAACAAGTTAATAAAACGCTAATTTCTAATTTCTTGATTAAATCATGATTACGGATCGGAGCGACGTAAGAAAATGTTAAAAACAAAAATTTTTTTACGTCCCAAACATTTATTGGAATTATAATTGAAATTATAAAAGAAATATAATTGGAATTAAAATCATGACATATAAAATTGGAAGGTTTCGATACAGGAAAATAGGGAAATATACATTTTTCAAATTTTTTTTACTTTAAAAATCTTTTTACAGTGGAAATTAATTACAAAAGTTACATATATTAATAAATGACAAAAAGATTCTGAAACTATAAAAATTAAATTTGATTAATTTTGAATAGTCCCAATTTTTTACAATCTTTTTAGATTTTTAGAGAATTTGACTTCTTTTTTAATTGTGTTAATTTTAAATGTTTTTATACATATAAAATCAATCAATTTCGATATTAATATAATACAATAAAAAATATAAAATAATATTCAAATTATTATAAAATAAAGTTGTGTTGAGGGGCTCTTCAACTATTGCTCATCGAAGAATATTTTCATATACATATATCCAAGTTTTTTTAAATGTAAATAATGGAAAAACATTTCTATATCGGAATTCGAATATATGAGCCATGTAATGGAATATGAATGTAACTGAATATATGAGTGAGCTCGTCAGATTGTTGGAATCATCTAAAAGCTCGTTAAATATTTTTAGCGCTTCCATAAAGAAGTTCTCTCCATAATCTCATGTTCGAGGTTGTCATTGGGATCGATATTTCTCGGGATCGTAGATCCGGCGGTTTTTATTTCTCTCGTTTATGATTTCTAACGGTGAACTCATCGGCGCAAATGTTATCCAGCGTGAGTACTTCAGTCGGTCTTTCATCGCGATGATGATCGAAATAATACGTCGACCTTCGCTTTCGAGTGTTTATGGAGTGATCCGACTTGCGGTGCAAACACGTTCTTGCATGAAAAGAGAAAACATTCCGAATGATTTCTCGAGGAATACACGTCTGTGTCCTCGACGCATCGTTCCTGCGGATTTATGTTTGAATGGAACTCGCACTTCGAAATATTTCGAAAGATTTCACAGACAAGAAAGAAAAATAGGATTGTAGGCCCCCGATATCTGTAACTTTGTACCCGTTAGCCTGTAGTTTACTGATTCTAGAAATTCGTCACGGATCGCAAACGTAAAATTGCAAAACACGTCGGGCTGTATGTTCAATGGTGCGGAAAAATCTTATTACAGGATTTTGCGGCGAGTCTGTAGCACAGCAAGGAATGTCTCTTTCGAATATGTAGAACACGAGAAATAAATCTCGTATCAACGAAAGTTTTAGCCTTGTAATTTTTGCGTTAAAGGATAATTATTAATAAATATTTAAATAATTACAAAAATTATTACAAAAATTATTAGAAAGTTATTGAATATAATTATAAAACTTATTAAAAGATAATTTTTGTGTTATAAAATTCCAAAGTATAAGATTAAATAATATAATCCCTAAAATATTCAGCACTGATCATTACATCTACTTGTAAGAGGTGAAATTATTAGATTGTTCAAATTTCGCATACATTAAACTGCTAACTGTTTTTTATCCAAATTTTCTTCACTCGATATAAAGATATTCTAATTGTATTCTATAATAATTTATAAATGTATAATTTAAACATAATATCATAATTGTATTCGGAGCGCATCAATTTTGAGAGAAAATATATAACCTGTTCAAAAATGAGTTATTAAGTAAAATTATTTCATGTTTTATTATGAATTCGTAATCATCAGTTAAATCAGTTTTGAAATTCAAATTAATACATGTGCCTACTTTATTGTGTGTCTCAAAATTTCACATCTTTGTATCGAATAGATGTGTTCAGCGGCAATAATTTCTAAACACGGCTTTCGCGGAGCTGCACTTTTTTCCGCAACCTCGACCGTAATTAGCGCGCATGGCCGACAATTAAAGCTTTAATTAAAATATCAAAATGATGCGTCTACCAAGAATAACACTCATGTCACTATTTGCGTCTTTTCTTCTAGATATACTTACATTTATATTTAACGTTATGATGTTCTAATATTAAAACTTCAAATATTATATTGTCATTATTAATTATTATGAAACTGCCTATTTAACAAGTATTACAATACCGATTTTTCATACTTTAGTTAAGAAAATCAAAAATTATAAATAAAAGCCTTTCTTGAATATTTATCGTTCAAACATAACATAAAAATTATACACATGTAATTAAATTGTTATATTCATTAGTTCTATATACGTCGAAAAATAAATTACAGCAAGAGGCTGTGTCGCAGATTTCTCGATCATCGCGGATTTATCAACCAGTTTTAATAGTCTGATCTGAGCAATCTGGTGTAAAAAATCTTACGTAACGCAGATAGGGAAAATATGATGAACAAGCTATTAAGCATGCCTCGCCGACGTCGGCAACGCGATCGGCTCTAGAGCCGACTCTACATACTGTTCGATATTATGTAATGCGTGTTACGAACAATATCACGCTGATAATGTCTGTTTACAGTGCATAAACTCAAGTACGTTGAAATTGTGATAATTACGCGATTACAATTGTCAACGGATTATTACCGCACAGCGCCGCGTATTCCAGCTCGTTCTAGATTCTATGGGGTCAATTCAATCAATTATGTATCTTAAAATAAGGTGACAATTACAAAAAGTGAACAAATTTTTTTTAATGTTTTTTTCATGCACACGTTTGTTATTCTAAACACTGAGAATAACCTAATAATAGAGGTCGAAATGTTTGTATTTTAAATTATATAGGTATATATTTTAATACTTAGATAATAGAATAATTTTTCGCAAGAAGAACTAGCATTAGTTTTTATGCTCCTTTTATTTGATAAATCGATTTATTCGTAGACTTTTATAATTTGAATTTGAACAAATTTACTAGGATTAAATCAAACGTTCAGTAGCTTTGCAATTATTGTAAAATTCTTTCTGAATATGAGCGTGACATATTTAAATCCAATGAAGAACTAACAGCAAGGTCATTCATGTTAAAAATCTTACAACAGTTGCAAAACTGCTTTTTCTGCTAAATACAGTCGACGAAATCATGATAAGACCAAGTGAACCAATTTCAATGCGCAGTTGTTTAAAGTAACGACGACATTTATGACCAATCAAAAATTGGCCTCAATTTTAAAAGATAATATATTATCACTATAGTCACTAATCAGAAATTTGCAAATTAAATTCAGCTGTGCTTATTATGTGCAATGTTAGCTGATTTTCTTATATGAATGAAATTATAAATATTTTAGTAAATTTGCTCACTTTTGTAATTTTTACCTCCTTTCAAAATTCACAATCGATCTCCAAATAAAAAAACTATCAGACAATCGACCGTCATATCTTCGCGGTCAGTTTTCTACGGAAATGTCCGAATCAGCAGGCACGATAAAGCTCTTCGCCTTTCGGTTTTTAATCGTGCTCGTGCAGGTGTGCACCTATTCGTTGCGAACTAGAAATAACAAGCGATATATAGAGATAAGACGTGTGTATTTCTTGTCGCGCTTTTAATACGCGACCTTCAGTTTTTCATTTGTTAGATACGCAAATCGTCGCGACTCTCAACAGTTGAAAGGAAAAAAATAATATATCAAGAGATATAAGAGCTGTGCTTTTTTCGATCTCTCGGAAGAGAAGACAATTGACTCGTCGAAGATTAAAAGCACAGCAACGATAAAACATCTGCGAATAAATGAAAATACAGAAAGCTTCACATCGTAAACGATGTTCCAAAATTCATTGTCAGTGCTGAAAATACTGATAGTTTACATTAGTTATGTGCATTACAGATTTTCACACACTGAAAAAAAATCCTAAATTTAATATTTTCTTGAATAGGATTAAACATTTCCTTATTGCAAATAAATATTTACTTAATATTATTCAAGAAATATTATTTACTCTGAGAAAAAATATAGTTAATTTTAATAAATATTTAGTTCGATACTGCCAATTAAATTTACTTACATTTACTTACAGTAAGTAAATATTTGTTCAATAAAAAAATGATTGTTAAATCAAATTAACATTTCTTATATCAAATAAATATATCTTTATATTTAATAAATATTTAGTTGGTAGTATTCAACAAAATATTTATTATATTATAAATTGACTATATTTTTTTTCAGTGTAGAGTTAGGACATTTTTCTCAATGCAATTATTTATCAGTTATCTTTTATAAAACAATTTTCCCAATCCTAAATTTTTTAGACACTGAAAATGAATTTTGGAATACAACTATAATAAATATTATTAAGTCTTTGCGATCTATACAATTATTTCTCATAAATAAGTGAAGATCAAATATTTATGCATATTTTTTCAATTTCATCTAATTGGTTTAACATGAATCAAAGATATACTTGAAGTAGTTTATAGATAAAAATATAGCTTATTGATTATTGTGTAGATTTGTACTCGATGAATTATAAATAAATCGCAACGCATTATGTCGAATACAATTTATTATCAAGTTAAATTTAATAATAATAATTTGACACGGGCCGCAAAGATCCTGTTCACAAGACAGCGAATTTGATTGAGCAAATTAAATAAGTAAATAAATTAGTAAATATTTATAAATTAATAAATAATATTATCATTTGTTTTATACGCAAATCGCCAAGAGAACGAATGTCTCAAACAATAAAAAATATCAATTACCAAATCTCAAATTCACTTTCCAAAAAAAGCTGCTCTTAATTTCGAACAATATGAAAAGGACAATGACGAAGCGTGTTATTTGATTTGTCTTCTAACAACAAGATTGTTCTATAGCTACAAAATTATCACATTACAGCAATGTAGAAGAACACGAGTGTCCCAAAATCACTCTAAAGTTTATTGAATCTAAAGGAACAAAAGACAAACGTCCAGGGAGATTGAGGGAGGAACATCTCTCGCGGGGGAGGATACATCCGCGCTGAATCTCGGCGTTTCTCCGTGCACTCACCTTCATGGACATGTTGAACCTCTGCCGTGCGTATCCCGATCAATTATTCGTTCAGTCCTGCCGAAGCGCATCGCACGTCCCGTCGCCGACGAGCGAGCGTTCATGCAACATACAATCACCGTCGATCCATCCAGCGCGAAGCGCGCTTCGCTACTGAACGCGAGCCACTAAACGTGGCTCGTTTTGAAGCACCGCTCTCGCCAGGATGTTCCGCCTGTACGCGCGCGACGGCCGGTGAGCGTCATCATCGAGTCGTCGGTCGACGAATCGCGCATAAACATATAGCACGTAGCCGCGAACAATTGTGAATAGACGGGGCGCACGGTGTCGACGCTGCGAGAGTATCGGATGAGTGAAGGAGGGGGGTGGGAAGAGAAGGGGTGGGGGAGGTATGCTGCGAGCCTGCGACAGAACGGGAAGTGCACGAATACAATAATTTCCAAGATCGTCTCACCTCGCGCATGCGTGGTATCGAATTTAGGCGAAATGGCGAATAATAGATTATTTGTTTGAATTTCCCAAAAAGTTTGTACTTAAAACGAGATTAAATAGATATTTGAAAAAAGAAAGCGGAGATTCTGATGAGTGTAAAAAGTACCAGCAACATATAGTAGATATATAGTAGATCTATAATATACATATACTGCATATAAGTATTGATGAATTTCAAATTTGATTAGAGATTCAAATAACAGAATGCGAGATAATTAATTTAATAACTTTCAAAATATAGTAAGATGGATTATATATATATTTAATTAAAATCGATATGTTCCTTCCTCTCTTTGAATGTAATTACGATTTGTGTATAGATAAATTAATTTTTTAGTAAAATAAAAATTTCATGATAAAATTAATAAAACTATAGTGATAAATATTTATTCGAAAAATGTATTATCATTGCGCATTTGTGCGCTTCTTTATAAATACAGAAAGTGCAACAAAACGGTTAACAAGGAACAGATTGTTTAGGAAGTCGATTGTGTATCTTGAAGTGAGGTGAAAATTACAAAAATGAACAAATTCTAGAATATTCATAAGTAGAAGAATATTAATAAGTAGAAAAATATTAATATCCATCCATCACTAGAATATTCATAATTTAATTGATCAATATCTAGTAATCATTGCTCACTTTTATAATTTTCACCTCATTTCGAAATACATAATCGAGCCCCAGACTTCAGATTATTTCTATTTGATGCACACAGTCGCAGAGTTCAGATACTATTTCATTTGTGCGTTTTTGTCGTACGACAAATGTGTGCAGGACAGAGAAGTTCTCGGATCAATCTATCTTATAATCAATCAACAGGCTTGAAAAATTTATCGTACGCACAAATGAAATATCCATGTTCCATCGTTCCATATCCATTAATTCCACATTCCATTCTAATCCTCCTTTCATTCTTTCATTCCGCAACCTTTTTGAGCGATCGACGTGCAAATTGTAAGTATGACAAGTATTTACTAAAAAAATTAATGCTGCCGCATTCTGCTTGCCTAAATAGCACATTAATCTACTATTTTACAGTGTTATTGCAGCTGTAAAGAAAAATGGAGAACGATTTGGGTAACCTAGTCGACTTGTACATCCCTCGAAAATGGTAAGACTCAAATACACGTGGGTTACAGATAATTCTCACAAACTTTGCATCGAACACAAGAACTTTGTGTCTAGATGATGAATCAAATTCGCTACGCAGATATTTTTATTCAGTAAGATTGACCGTAGCGTGGGCGATAAATAAGCAGTGATTTGCAAGTGAGGTTAGGTGACTCCATATAAATCTATAGGTCTACTCTTTGTGGCTGAATTGTGTACACTTATTATACTTAAAGGCCCAATTTTTTATTTTCTTATTAACTTGTGGATAGATTTGTTAAATTCCCTAGTTTTTCATACATGTTTCTTTTCAAGAATAGAGACCCAGATCTTATAAATCTATTTCAGCCACATGGATCAACTTCTTTTATCTGTTTGGTTCTTGTAATCTCACATTTGAAGCAAAAAAAAAAATATATATATATATATATATATATATATATATATATATANANANATATAGTAGTATACGTAATAAGTAATTAACGTTTTAACTTTTTTAAACGGTTTTTTAAGGTAAAGTATA
>NW_012130080.1:3581609-3602542 GCF_000143395.1 Atta cephalotes | reverse complement strand
ATTAGAAAANAAAAAANAATAATATATATATATATATATATATATATATATATATAGACAGAAGAATTTTAGAAAGATGTACAAGATATACCTATTTTTTTTGGAAAGAATTGATTTAAATCTGATTTTTTTTCTGTAGTTCAGCGAGTAATCGTATCATCCATGCCAAAGATCATGCATCTATACAGTTGACTTTGGCTGACGTTGACCCAGAAACAGGTCGCATGACTGATACTCACAAGATGTATGCAATCTGTGGAGCAATTCGTCGAATGGTAAGTTTAATTAAGTTACTTATATATGTATATATTATATAATTAATTTCTCAATTTATATAATTAATTCCTTAAAATACTTCACATAATACAAAATTATACTATTTAATTGACGTAATATTTCTACAATAAATTTTAACATTGTCAATACATTGTGATATAAATTTGTATTAATCTCATGAAGTCTTGTCCTAATTTTATGTTCATAGGGAGAATCCGATGATTGTATCGTAAGATTGACGAAGAACGATGGATTATTATCTAAGAACTTTTAATCTAAATTATATGAGTCTATTTCCAATAAATTAAAAAAATATAAAACAGATTTGATTATTTTTTTAACTTACCATAATTCTCTATTTATACATAATATTAATTTATTACACAGTAATTTGAAAGATTTCCTGTCAGTGATCATACATCAAAAATAAAAAAATTTAATTAAAAAAATCAAATTAAAATTAATATAAATTTTCCTTCGATTGGATTATTATTGTTTAATAAATGTTTAAGTTAATTAGTTATTTTAATTTATTTTTATATCTTTTTTAAAGATAAATATATAATACATAATGTAGAAAAAACTTTACTGCGTATATTTTAATAGACATGAATTAATTAAAAACTGCTTTTTTCACTTTTAAATTCGAGAAAATTGATTCTTCATTGTGTTAATTTGTGTAATTTTAATGTTAATCATCACACGACAGAGGAAAAAATAAATAAACATTTATCACAGAAAAAAACATCTACCTTATTTTAATTATAAATTGAATTAATTAATAAATGAAATTAATTAAATAAATTGATTAACGAATTGATTAATGAATTGATTAAATAAATAACGATATTTTAAAAATGCGTTGCCTTTATTAATAAACATATGCGCACATGGATTTGCGTACAATAGTATACAACTTGTACTATCAATTATTTATTACATGTCATAATATCGGAAATGTTAAATGTATTATATATATTTAATATCCTAATAGTAATCGTAGAGAGAAATAAAAAATATTTAATCAATATTAATCTAAAAATCTTTGCTTTCGGAATAAAATTTATATTATTAATTTCAATAACGCAAATTAGTATTTATTGTTATCAATAATACTGATGTATTCCATATTTTTCGATTATTAATAAAAATGTCTTAGGCAAACACCAGGTTTCTGGGATTTTGATGCGCTGTTCTTAAGCGGAAAAAAACGATGTCCAGCCATTTCAGCCATTGGTCCATAATTTCGAAGAAATTGATTTTTTAAATAATTATTGTAATAATTTGAAAAATGTACTGTATAAATGAATGAAAATATTAATATTTTTATAAATTTTATTTAATATTATTAATTTTAATTAATTTTTGATTGTAATGAAATTTCATGAAATTACATATTAGTATTATAGATAATTAAACACACATTTATGAAATATTTATTATTATCGTCATCGTCGATCATGTTATTTACATGATAACGCATAAATAAGATTGTAATGAAAACTGTTACGGTTTCCGATGAAATTAAAAATTGGAAATTATGATTAGGAACAAGTGAGTCATATGTTTGTAATCTTCTTTTGATTAATATTAATCGATTTATTAATAATAATTGAAAACTAATCGTGTTTTATAGACGTACATTGTACGAATAATGAATATTTATACGTTCACGTGAATAATAATGACAATAACAATGATAATAATAAATATTCCATAAATGAATATTTAATTATTATCTACAATACTAATATGAAATTTCATGAAATTCATTACAATCAAAAAGTAATTAAAACTAATAACAATAAATAAAATTTATAAAAATACTGATATTTTCATTTATATAGTACGTATTTCAAATGATTAAAATAATTATTTAAAAAATCGATTTCTTGGGAAATTATGGGCCAATGAAATAGCCGGACATGTATCGTTTTTTTTCGCTTTTAAAGAATAGCTTTTAAAAAGCGCATCAAAAACCTTGATGCCATCATCTGATGTTCCCCTTGTCAGACAATTAATGTTAACAGCACATTAATTTTGAAAAAATATTAACTACTATATAATACTATATAATAAAATTTTTTTGGACGCTTTATCATCTATGTTTGTTAAATCAATACCGATATACGTCTACGTCAATCTCATATGAAAAGAATATATTTTTTTTAATATAAAAATTTGTAAAAATGATATGATTTCCTTTCATTTATCTAAATTTTAAAACGTTAAAATATTTTCGTACAATTATGATAATCGCTTAATAGAGAATTGTTTTAAAGTTGTTTCTCTTTCTGACAAATCCCCTTGCAGTCAAATATGGAGATGCCATTTGTTCGTATACTTCGATAGTTATGTCGCAACTCATGCTGTTTAAATATTCAGTTTAATTCAGATGAATCTGTAAAAAATGATAAATATATGAATATATATATCTTAGTAAATTAATTTGGAAAAATATTTTAATAACACTAATTACTTATGTTCAGGTATATAGTAATACATTAGCGGCGGTCCTGATTCTTGTAAGATTAAGTAAGATTTAAAAAATGATATTTTCGATTTCTATTATTATATTTAATATTCTGTTAATTATTACTGTGAAATTCGCAAAATGATAGATTAAGAATTTCCGATTTAATTTAACTTATATTATTTGGCTAGAAGTGTTATCCTTATTATTAGATATTTCGTATAATTCATAGAATTTAACTTTACGTGGTATAAACTTGTGTGATATAAAAAAAAATAATTACCAATATTATCGCTTGTTTCTTTTTTCCTTTGTTTGAGTGGCGGTGATTCATTCGAAGAATCTGACTTAGACGGATTCTGCGCTGAAGTACTTTGTCGTTCTCCACTTTGTCTTGATGGCAGAGTAAAGTTGATCGTATATTTATAATCAGCCCCAGAGTCTATCGAAATACTCGATTCACTTTGTTCTGATGGCTCAGTCGTAACGTCTATCGAAATACTCGATCCACTTTGTTCTGATGGTTCAGTTATAGCGTTTGTCGAAGTACTCGATCCACTTTGTTCTGATGGTTCAGTTATAGCGTTTGTCGAAGTACTCGATCCACTTTGTTCTGATGGTTCAGTTATAGCGTCTGTCGAAGTATTCGATCCAGGACTGTTTTTGTACATCATTTAAAAATACAAATTATTATGTATTTTTAAAAAATGTGTTTAAAAAATAAAAAATGTGATAAAATATTAAATATTTTAAATTACAAGCATGCACGTTAATCAACGAGAATAGGTTAAAATTGATTGAAATGAATTCAGATTTTCAGAAGTAAGCATTTATGAATGTTGAAATGAAACATTTTCAATTTCAATACATTTTTATTCATTTATAGAAATTGCATGAAATATTTTCATTCCTATGTTTTAATTTAAAAATATCAGCTTTTTTTTTAAGTGTACATTGCTCAAATCTAAATAGGAAAAGTAGTTTTTCACTCCGATTGAATCGAGTTGAATTCGAATAGATAAAATTTCAATTCATTTTTAATCCATTCCACGCTTACTGAGTTATAAGTAAATAGATAAATAATAATAGTAACATAAAAAACAATAAATATCACGTTTTTTAACATAATATAAAATATACTTATATTAGAAACTTGGAAAATTATTATATTATGTATAATTCTTAAATCTGTGTATATTATCTAATATAAGAAAAATAAATAATATTACTCATGTTCTTCCTGATTTTCAACTAATTGTCTGTCTGAACTTGTAATAATTTTATTTTTATGTTTTTGCTTTGCATTATATTCTAGCATCTTCCAATTCAGTTCACATAATTGACCAATTTGTAAATCTTTTTTCTTTTTTTTTCGTGGTTTAACATATTTATCACTAAAAAAATATTCTAATTATATTAATAGCAGCATACAGATTGAATTGTGTAAGAATTGTGTTTATTGAGATTATAATTATGTTTCTATTTTATTAATACTTATAATATTTTTTTATGGTTTAAGATTCCTTTAATACAGATAAAATAAATAATAAAAAATCATAATAAAATGTTTTATATTTATGTATGATAAAATAATAGCTAAAGAAATTGCTTTCCTATACAAAAACATCTATATGATCATCAGGGTATTTATACATATAACAATTTGTAATTTTGATTAAAAATATATGATTACAATTATTGATTTAGTTTTCGAATTGTTATGAATTTAAATTGGATAAAAACAATTAAAATAAAATTTATTTTCATCAATTTTGATAAATATAAAATGCTTTTTGTCTCACTATGAATGATATATCATCCAGTGCAAAAATAATGCAACCACTTTTCCTGAAGTGGTTTCCACGTTCATTCCCATATCCAAATTTGCCGAACATACGGTGCACCACGTTATGTTGTTTGTTATTCTGTATCCTTCTAGTATTTTGTCTATTTTTTTATATATGTAATTTAATTTCCCGTGATATATTTCAAAATGGTTTCGTACAAGATAGAAACACCTTTTATTATAAATTTTATCCTTAACAATGATATTACATTTTAAACATTTTAGCCGTTCATCCTGTACAGGCCTTATATAATATTTTTCCAGTAATTCATCAATTTTTCTAAGATTTTTTTCTTTTTCTTTGTGCGCCATATCTTTTTGAATATCTATATTATTCGCTGCCTGTTCCGTTATTTGTTTTATATATTGCTCATAAAACCATTGTTGTATTTGTGGATGTAATTCCTCTAGTTGTTCTGTAGTATTTCTATAAAAATCATCGTAATACATTATGTAAAAGTGAATTAATTTTAATTTTTTATCATATTGAATAATGTTTTTGTATATAAATAATATAAGTTATATTTGTATTGGAAAATTAATATATAATTTTGAAATTTCTCTCTCTCTCTCTCTCTCTCTCTCTCTTCTCTCTCTGCGCGTGTGTGTGTCGTACTATATAATATAAGAAAAATAAAGTTACTCATCACGGTCGCTACTTTGTTGCCCTTGATCGTCCCTTCCAGAATTTTCCAACATATCGTCTAATTCTTCTTCTGTATTTAGTTTTCGTCTAAATTCTTCTCGTAGATGTTCCTCTTGTTTTATTTGATCATCTGAAGATATCCTGCGTCATTAAGAGAAAAATATTTTAATTATATCAACAAGATGAATATCATATATGATAGAATGCATTTTGCTGCAAGCTAAACAATTTTGATGAAAAAACGAAATATCTGGTTATCATAATATGTAATTCTAGTCGTAATATTGCCTTTTGACAAATAGAAAAAATACTGTTTTACCCAATATGTATGTGCCAGTGTTTAAGTAAAATAATCAGCTGTTCTTCAACGTTTAATAGCAAAGCTTTCACTTCGAATACGTCTTTACAGTTGAAGCACACCAATATGTTACTCATTATGATGTACTGATCCAATATATCACGTACTATTTTTATATCTATTATTTCTTTATATGTCAGAGAAAACAGTCCATGATATAATTCCCAATGATTTCTTATAATATGAGTACGGCCATCAAACATTTTTCTTAAACAACATATACATATTTTCTCCGAATTTGTTATTTCCCATATTTTAAATGTTATTATTATTTTAATATACTCTACACAGTCAACGACTTCTTCTATTATCTTGTCAAAGTTTCTTAATTTTTCTATTTCTGCTGATGTGAACTCAAAGTAGTGTCTGATTTTTCCTGCATCAGGTAACCGAAATTCTTTTTTAATAATGTTCTTATCTTCTTCTTGTTGAAGTTGTTCTAATTGATATACTTCATCTAATTGCATCATTCTGTGAAAATCCGTAACATTGTATAATATGAATTAATTTTGATTTTGTATCAGCAAATTACATTTACACTTTCAGTACTATCTCATTTTTAAATGACATCACATCGCGTAATAATCATCGGTGACCGACACAGAATGCATTAAAAAATTATTAATCATATTAATTATAATATCGATTCGTTATTTTTTAATATTGTTATTTTAATATTGTTATTTTATAATATTAAAGTAAGATAATAATTAGATTTAAAAAAAAATTAATAATTATTTAAATCAATAATTAATAATTCTTTTATAACTAATATTAATTGTAACAATCACAATATTAAAATACAAAACTTTTTGAAAATCCTGTGACATCACTTATAAATTTAGATTCCTGAGATAATTTTGAACGAAAAATCTAATACTAAAATGTTGAGATTACAATAGTTTTTAAAATGTAGCATTCAAAATTAGCGAATCATACTGCCTAATAAGTTTGATAAAATAATCGCTAAATTAAGGAAATTGTGCCGAACATAATTTCTCTATGTAAGAATACTTCTATACAGGGCATTCCGTTATTAATTATTAATTAATTAATATTTCTGAGAGTCAAAGAGAATGGAATTTTAAACTAGTTAAACTAAAAGTTTCTTTCCCAATTTTCTCAGATTATTATTTCTCTATTATTTATTTATTCATTTATCGATTTATTTATTTATTTATTTATAAAAATGAAAAATTAAAATAAAATTGTATTCGAGAGAATACAATTTTATTTTGTATACAATGTATAGCGCCAGGAGTTTCATAGTATACTATGCTTCTTCTACATATTCCTCTGAGTGTTTGATTGTTCAATTTAATCGTTAATAACTAAATAATTATAGTAAAGCCAAAATTGGAAATTAATTTTTAATTAGTTCAAAATTCTATTCTTCTTTACTTCCAGAAATATTTGTCTGTATACTTTATAATGTTAAAAGATTATGTATATAATAACAGTTTGTAATTTTATGAAGATATGTGTGTTACATTTCTAATAGTAATATCATCTCTATTTTTGGGTTATAATTAAAACAAATAAAACAAAATCGACAAAAAAAAATTCATATCATACTTAAAATGCATGGCCCAATGAGTTTTTAATGTATTGAGTGTTTCTTCAGTCTGTAATTCCAAATTGCTTAAGTTTACCTTCTTCTTACAAATTAGACACTGCGCCTTATCGCTTGTTATGAAGTAATTATTCAACAAAATATGTTGTGCTGTCATGTTTTGTCTTATTACATTTTTATATATACTTGATCTGTTCCCGTGATATATTTCCAAATGATTTTGTAAGAGGTGCACACCACGAAAAAATACAATTTGTAATTTACACATTTGTTCTTTACATACTCCAACGTAACACTGTATTATTTCAAATTTTTCCTTTAATTCTGTACATCTTGAATGGCCATCTAATTCTGTTAATCCATGATAGTCGTATAAGTGTTTTATAAATTTTCTTGTGTAATTCTTCTCACTTTTTATAAAATCTTTGTCGCAATATGCACATGTTATTATTGAAAAATAAACAAGAGCTTCTTTTTCTTTGCAATGCCTCTCTAACCACTCTCGACAATAGACCGTCATTTTTGTTTCGTTCGTTCTATACCGCGGATCACTTAATATTAAATGTATTTGAAAAATCATTTATCTTTTCAAAACTGATTATAGAAGGTCGAAGAATATTGAAAGTAAATCTTGTACAAGAAGTAAATATTGACATGTAATATACATGACTAATATATATGTTCTGTCTATAACTGATAACACATTCGTATTATAAACGAGATTGGATTGAAATAGATTGAAATATATTTAAATTTTCAGAAATATGTGCATATTCACGAACATTAATAGAAGAATAAATCCTTAATCTAATTATATTTTTATTCGTTCATAGGAATTGCATGAAGCACGATTCTATACCATTCAAAAAATAATATTTTATAATTTTTTCTGTGCATTGAATATTGCTCAATTCAAATTTCTGAATAAGAAATGCAGTTTCTTAATCGAACTAAATACAGTTGAATCCAATATGAACTACGTTCAAATTAGTTTTAATTTTTCGAGTAGCATGAAGAATGAGTAATTAAATATTAATTAAATATTTATATATCAATAATTTAATTTTCTGAAAAAATTTATGTTGCATCATTATTAAAATGAATATAAGAAATATGCGTAAGATTATCTTATAAAAAATAGATAGGCTAGTAAAAGAAAGAGAAAATATAATCAATATAAATTTTACAATTAATCATGTAATCATTACTTAATAATGATGTAAGTTTTTGAAACATTAATTGAATGTATATTCCATTTTTTTAAGTAACAGATATTTCTTACAGATAATTATCAATTTTGAATAATCTCTTTAAAACCCAGAATGTTAATTAAAATATATATAAATAACTTTAATCATTCTAGCATTTAAAAAGAAATAAATTGTTGTTTGCAAGTGTATAATATTATATATGACATTTATTATGTATTTTATACATACAATTACAGGTATGAAATATCTTTATATACACGTATAATACATTGATACAATAAGGTTCCTCCATATATAGATGCCATAGTACCGCTCCGCGAATTGCGCTCGTAAAATTATGTTCGTGTGAATACTCTTCAGTTATATAAAAATAAAAACTATTATTAAAGTGTATATATAATCATTTTGTGCCATGTACAATTGGGCTATTCTAAATAAATTTTTATCAATCAAAAAGAAAAAACTATCTCTTACATTAAAAACCATCCTTACCTAGACTAGGAAGAAATTATCTAACGTTTTAGTGTCAGTTACGAATAGTAGATCTTTTCAAGAAAATAAATGAATTGATACTTTTAGGCAATGTCGTGTACTATGCAACTTGTTGTTATTGTTAGTCTAAGGCTTTTTAATTTATTTCGTACCATGATTGTGGAACTTTGAAACTGTGAATTCTTAAAAAAACTATTTTTTAATTAATCTCTTTCTTTTTCTCACAATAAGTTATCCTTATAATTTATATATATATATACTGGAAAATCAAATTCTTTAATATTTTGAAACTTTTATGAATGAACCAGCTAATAAGAAATTTGTATTATTGGAAGGCAATGATCAAAGTTATTAAATAATACTGCATATCAAAATTGCATCTCATTTGAATATATAGATGCATATTATATATTAGCTTTTGCATCATTTATATTATTTATAAATATTTTTTACGTATAATTCTATATATTTTTTATATGTATACTTCTATATTTGCTTTAAAAAATTGATTCTGCACATTCTGAATTGATATTACGGTCAAATAAATTACAAAAAAATATTTTGCCAATTACTTCTGTTTAAGATAATATGGTTATTTCATATAAATATTTCATATATAGTTACAAATTAAATTTTACTAGAAAATGCCATCGATATGAACATAAAGATACTATAATATAACATCAACCAAAAATTAATTTTAACTTTAGAGACTTCACTTCTGTTTATAAATTTCTAAAGGTATAAGATCTTCAATTCTATATTCAATATTTTAACTTCCTTCTTATAATATTTCAGAAAATAATACTTGAGGAATATGTAACATTTGTATATACAATAATAATGTTTAATATAAAGCAAAAGTGAAAAATAAAATAATGAGTTTATACGTAAATAACTTTCGACATACAGTCGAGATTTGTTATTACACATGTTGGATTTCTCGTAATTTTGATATATCTGTATGGTGTCATGTATATCTGCGAAAAACAATTGAAAAAGACATTTCCAAACAAATCTAGATAGGGTCATTTTATTAGTCGCTCTTTAGAAATATTCATGCGTTGTGTTAATTAAATATTAAATGTTAGATATTTGTTAGATTTCGAAAATTCATATTGTCTATACATGAATAATTTTAAAGCAATCGAATCGATTTCAGATTTTTATCCTGAGCATTTACTATTATATATTTGCACTATTATATATTTGCAACGATTGATAAGATAGGCCAACATATTAAACATATGTTATGTCATTAAGAAATTCTCAAAAATTAATGATACAATTATATTATTGTTAATATTATAATAAACTACATTAAAAAAATAATTGTATTGTATATTTTTTAATATAATAGATTGGAATACAACTAGAAGTGTATCTATCTTATAAAAAAATTGTAATCTACTAAAACCAATGCAGTATGTATCTCAGTCGCAAAGAATATTTATAGGAATATTTATAGGAAAAATTTAGAAAATAAGAATTATAAAAATCTTGACACGACTTATCATATTGTAATAAATGAATATGTACTGTATAGCTATCATATTGCACGTATTGCCATTCATGCAATTGCGTTTTTTTAAGTTAAAAATTCGCATTCTCCAATAATAATAATATATAAATTCCTTTTATGCAATTCTCGATTTTCTCCTTCGTCAATTTATCTAAGCCAGCCATGCATAAAAATAGACATATAATAATATTTTTATTTCTTATATATTAATCACCGTGTGTCATCCATTTAGAGTGGGTGTGTCTGATAAGGAATGAACACGATTGAATCTACGATTTTTCAATGTTGTCATAGCTTCCATGAGATCGGTTCGTTTACTGAAGAAGTCAACTATTGCTTGACCAGTTAAAGCAGATGCCAAAAATTGCTCGACGGTAATCGACCAATCGGGATCGGCGGAGGACGTTGTACTCGATGGATTTCCATTACGATCGGGTGACTAAGAAGAAGGACATATCAAGTTTATAAATTTACTGCTATAATAAAGAATATCGATTGTTAGTACAAATAAAAATATATACCCTTTCGACAACTGAAGAAACTTGTTGAGCTGCAGAAGCAGCTAAAAGTAAACTATCTTCAGATTCTTCTTTTTCTATATAGAATTTCTTGCCAACGTCTCCTAATTGGAGTAGAAGTGTACCTATGATTAAGGTATTATTTTATTTAATTATAATTAAAGATTACTACAATATAAAATTTTTGAATACAGTAATATAAACGTTACCTATAGAAGCGATACAATGATATGTTTCCTGTTCTTCAGGTTGAGCAGGAAACATGTCGTAAAGAGTTTTCCATAATGCTATAAAATGTCCTTGAGACATTTTTGGCACAATTTTAAGATCCAATGGACTGTCTTTTGACGCTATCATTGAACGTAAACTACCCATACTCTGAACTTCCCATGATTGATCACCTGGTTGGCTATTCAAGCTTGTAGATCGTGATAAAGTGCCTACAGTTGGTTCTTCGGCTATGCTAATTGGCATTTCCAAGGAAGCTACGCTTTGCTCCATGTTATCAAAGAAATCCGTAGCTTCTGCCGCCACTTCGGCTCCATCTAACCAATTTATATAGTGATGTAACATAAAGAGACATATATAAATACGATTTTCATATATATAGCTGAATATCTACCTGCTGAATGTGTTGGAGATTCAAAGTCGGCAGGCGTAAGAAGTGGCGGTAAATGCAACGTATATAATAACTTTAATCTTTGCGTCAAATCAGCTGTTGCTGTCATCCCTATGGCCTGCACTAGTTCTCGGAAGTTTAACAAACCGTCACGATTACGGTCCATTAACTAAAACATTTTTTAATTAAAATAATTATATAATTAATGTTGTTTTCGTTTATAATCAGTTCTTATAAAATATGATTTTTTTAAATTTAATTTTACTATGCACAATTTTATAATGTATATTAATCAAACTAAGATTAATTTATTTATAAAGACCGAACTTACACGAAATAGTCGCGCAGAAAGAGATTCAGCTTGAGTGCATTTTCCCCACGGAGACAGACCACCAAATAATATTCTAAATAAGTCAAAATCTACTTTATATGCTTCGTACGGCGGTTGGGTAGGATCATAACGATCAGGTTCGGATTTTCGTTGGCTCATTAGCTCTTCTCTCACTAAACTTAACAATTCCTATATACATACCACATATAATTAAAATATTTATAATTTTCTTTTATGATTTGTCTATATGAAAACTATTCTAAAATACCTGCAACTCTTCCATTTTCATATATTTATCAACAATAACGCTTCTAATTACGTTTTTTTCAATTCCATCTTCGAGGCTTTGAACTACTCTCAATCTATGCTTCAGGCGCAATCTTTCTATGCCACCAATTGTTAAAGATCCATATCTTGAATACGCTTCATAAATTAATGTTTGAACAGATATACTCTACAATAGCAAATATATTTCAGCTACAATAGTCGAAGATTAAATACATGAAATGATCAGAAGATATGTATATTCTTACTTTATTGAGTAATGTACTATCAACTGGTTTAGGAAATATTGGACCTTCATCGTTATAAACGCCACCAAGGTAATCTGTCAATAATTGCATGGCTTCTCCGTCATCGCGACAATTAAGTAACTTGTCTTGATTCCATTCCAATACAGTCAATGCTATCTGATAAAGCAGAATAGATTTATTTATTATAAATATCTCATATCTATTATATGTAACAAGTAATTTGATTAAATCAAAAAATGTTAATGACTTTAAATAAAATACAATAAATTTGTTAAGAAAAATTTCTCAAAATTAAAAGAAAATTTATGTTAAATTAAATTTATTTATATAATATAATTTAATTTATACAATAAGAACTTTCCATACAATAATCTTTAAAATTTATTAAGAATTATTTTTGTTGAAAGATCTCATTAATTGAAAAAACAATTGAAAATAAAGCTACTATATTTAGTTTGTTACCTGAAAAATAACTTTTGCCCCATCGTAGAAGAAACAGTCCATAATATTTACAGCGCTACTGGTTGGCATAACACTCAAGAATATAGTTAAAAACCAAGATAATGAGATAACTTTAATTAAGCCAAGCTCCTGTAACTTGGCATGTAACACTGGCAAATGTTCGGCTGCCAGTTCCTCTAAAAGACCTTGGTCAACGAGAGCACCGACCACTCTACGATCATAGTAATCAGGCAGTAATGATTCACAAACATTACATAACTGCCAGAACGCTGATTCTTCAGAGCAATAAATTAGTAGAACTGACGCTACTATATTCATTGCCTGACAATAACCTGTAAGAATATTTATGAATAATTTCATTTATATTAACGTGATGCTGTTAAAAATAAGCATGATTTTAATTATTTATTTTTAGATGAATATTAATTATATATTTTTAACACATTTAAAATTGTCGGCTTTTGATAAATAGATATTCAATAAAATGATATAACAAAAAATTGTATTTATTATAATTAAAAAAATTCGATTAGTAAGAATTTCAAATAGCTATGTTACAAACAAAAAAGATTATTAGACTTGCCTATCTGAGGATTTCGCCATGCATAGGCAGATAGTACCCTTCGTAACGCACTGATTCCAGTATCCGATTGAAAAGCCGGATGTTCCGGTAACGATCTATGCAAATCCCTTTCGATTTCCTCGTTTGCTTGACATGATTTACCAAGAGATTGTTCGACTAATGATTTATACAAATCTGGATTCATTGCCTTCTCATTTAAAGCACCTAGACACAATATTATTTTATGTATTAAATCTCAATATTATTTATGATTGTATGTATCATTTATATATATTACCAGAAAAGGTGAGCCAAACTTCTCCTCTGAGAGATTGAGGTATTCCTTGAATAACGAGTTTCGTAGTTTCCGTAGTTCTGTACATAGTAATTCCTCTCCCATATTCTGCAAAATGAAGTTCCCATTGCTTTTCTTTAGCTTCTTGTTTCAACGCGGCTTCGGGAGTCAATGGGGCCTTGAAAAGTATCATCAGTGGCGGTTGTGGTTTCCATTGTTCTGTAAGCTTTATTTCCTCGCAATTGTTACTCATATTCGGCAAACATACATTCTCTCTCGTTCTATAACAAGATTACAATTTATTGTTATTGCATATATTATATTCTACTAGAAAATATAACGCAAACATACATATAATTAAGTTTAGACTTTGACAAGAGCTCAGAGATTTTTTGCACCACGAAATCTCTATCATGTATTTGGGCGAATAGAAATGATGAACGCGCCGTTGTGATTAATATTGACTTATCTGCTCCTGTGCTGGACTGATTTTCCGCCGATTCAACGAGTGTTACTTCTCTTAGAGGTATAACTAAACTGACTTGTCTTCTTACCTAAATAGATACAAGTAATAAATAAATTTTACACACATTTAAGGAATTCATTAGTTTTAATATAATATTATGCTTACCCTACTTTCAAAACAAAGATAATTTTGAGATAAGTATATCTTTCCCCAAACGTATCTTTTATTGTATGGAGTCCATAAAGTAGCATCAATGCTACCATCTAATTTCTCGGTTCCTGGCAATCTAAATTGAAGCCTGTATGTTTCTGAATGTGCTCGTGCATCCAAATCTCTCTTCAAGAAAGATGGCTTCTTAGGTACATTTTTGCTAAATTAAAAATTAATTTAGTGTTTATTTCTGCATAATTTTCTAAAAAATAATATAATCATATATCAATATACCTTAATTTATTCAATAAGTCTCTATCCTCATTAAATCCACTTTTTTCATCAATAAGTCTATAAAAAAGTGAAAAAATCATTTTGTGATAAATTAATACATAAAATGCAAAAATATTCTTTAAATATCTTCTATATGCTATATTTTAGTAAACTTTAGTACCTTTTCATAGCAATATTGGTCAGTTGTTCCATTAACGAATATGTTTCTGATTTGTGTATAAACATAGAAAAATAATGCTATAACACAAATGAAAAAATTAAATGTTAAGAATTGATTGAAATATATGAAATGTATCATGACATGTGTCGATAATAATAATACATAGAAACGTACGTGTACACATTAACATATACCTCTTTATTGTCACGTGTTACAACACGTATACTATCTGGAACTATAAGAGAATTAGTTTTGTTCAATTCCGTAATGTCTGTCCATCTTATGGTCAATTTCGTTTCTCTCGCCAGTATATAGGCATAAAAGCACATGTGGTTTACAGATAAATAGAGCCATCCTTGTCTAGGTAATCGTGATTTCCAGTAACTAAAAAAAAAACAGCCATCTTATGATTATTTTCTTAAATGTATTTAATATTATATTTTTATGTAATCTTTATATATTTAAATTTTAAAAACCTGCATGAATAATAATTGACCAATTTGTCCTCTTTGGGTATATTGAACAATTGGTGAAATTTAAAAGACACAGTTTTAAAAGACTCTGGGTCTTCTTCTGTAATATCAACATTTAATTAAAGCATAAATGTTTCATAAATGTTTTTACAATGTAAATAATGATTAATAATTCTACCATCTGCAAACTGAGAATCCGGGATGCTATTTGCTATTATAGATTGAATTTTGCAGCAAACGAATTCCGTTATCTCCTCCTCGGTATCGAACGACGTAAGCGTAGCCATTAAATTCGAGTGGAGCCATTCCCAATCCTGCAAAATTTCCTCGCGAGTCAAGGAACATGCCACTTCTGTAAGTTTCAAATGTAAAAGGACACATTACAAATTTAAACTCTACTTCAGAGATTTAATTAATATAAAACCTAATAAGCCTTGTAATTTTTTTCAGATTGTAGTTGCATAAAATTGTAGGTGAAAGCATTGAATAACATTCTTATGTTCCCTTGGCATTTGTCGTACACAGCTGACAATTATTTATGCTAATATGCACTGTTATCAGTTAGTGTGCTACTATCACTACTATTAAAGCAATACTCACACATATATTCATTGTCCTTGGCTTTACATCTTTTTAAATGCATAATATGAGCAAGAAAATTAATATGTAATAATTATAATAAGCATAATTGCATAATTTAATTAAATGTATATATCTGTAGATAAAAATGATTTCCAATTCGCTTTTTTCTCCTTTCTTTTCTTTCTTTCTTTAAAAAATATATATGTATATATTTTACATTCTATATATATGTATATATATATCTTATATTAGAATCTTAAATTATTTCAATTATAATCCAATACCCCAATAAACTTCCGATGATGGCGTCTGATGAAGAATTCTAAAGGGTGGTGGTTTGGTATCGAAAACACTGTCCAATGTACCCACTAATATGGAGGTAAGACCTTTCGTTTTTCCATGTCCTTTACGACGTTGCAGAACGAAATATACAGTCGCTTGTTCAGTAATCCTATATTATAAAACGATACAACAGAATTATACATATTATAAATATCTAGAAAGAAAATATTTTTCAAAATAAATAATTTTTGAATAATTAAAATAGTTCTTCAACAAATATATAATAAACATAAATATAAAATAATAATATAAATTTAAAATAACATCAAAAATTCAGTAAATAGACTCAAATATGATAAATTCAACTAAAAAAAAATTGAAGAAAATATATTTGTTTAATTTAAATATAAATAAAAAGTTTGAAAAATTAAAGAAATATGAATTATTTTATCGCTAAGATTTTTCATAAATTGCCATTATCAATATCTTTTTCCTTTAATATTTATTGTTATTTCTAGCCATTATTGTGTATATTGAAAGCATGTCAAATTAGCGTCAAAGAATCCTCGCTTATCGTGTCACTGATATCACGATCGCCGCTTATCGAACCTGACCAGACATTCGCGTCGTATTTTTGTATACATTTTACTAGGCGTTTTCGCGTTCGTTATATACTGTACGTTGCTTAACGCGTTAACAACGGTAATTTTGTCGCGTTATGACGTTGGTACTGATAAACGCTATTCCGCAGTTGAAATGACGCGATGTCAAGAAATTGTTATTGAAATCGCGGCGCGATAAAGACCATGATGGAATCACCGTAACGATAAAGTCACCTCCCGCAGTCGAGAGAACGGCACTTCCTCGTCAGCTGTCTCCGACACGAATGTAAACATTCCGCGCGACCGACTGCGACTTGACAAATGACGAGTCGTCTTCGAGACCGGTTGCGACCGCTGGAATTGGAGTTCAATTCATCGCGGTGTAGCATCTCGGAAATCATCGTCGTCAATCGATGACAACAAGAAGCCTTGTTCTTTTCGGCTGAACTTCTTCACTTGAAGAAAGGAGGAAAACTGATCCGTGCAAGAGACAGCATTTGAAAACATTACCCCGAGTGCCTCCAAATATTATTTTATCCTATCATTTAACAACGAAGATAAAGTGATATACTAGTATTTTTTCGCTCAAGGAGTTCAGCTAAAAGGAATACAAACGTTGTTAGGCGCGATTTTACCAGAATGCATTGGCGAGCAGCACTTCTTGCGGCTTCACCCACATCTCGATCGTCGTGCACACCGCGCGAGGTACATATGGCACTGACACAGAACGACGACGATGACAACGACGACGAAGACAACGTCGCACGCACACAAGCAGTCCTCTCCGAGGAACTGCCGCGAAAATGCCGACGGTGGAGCAAGGAGAGAAGAAAAATTAAAGCAATATACTCGCGACAGATAAACACCGACCGCGACGGCGAAACGATCAGCTGCGACTCTTCGTGAGGGATACACGCTCGCCACGCCATGCGGAACGAATGTCACTAAAGAGATATCGTTACTGGCGATCGATATTGTAATTTCTTTCTCTATATACTCGACATATCTCGACGACGATCAATGACGATCCGAGATCTGTCTGAATTTTTAGGACGAGACTTTACTTAAGAGTGATTTTGATTATTAACACGACAGCGGTACAAATAATTTGGAAATATTAGAGGATAATAATCCACTGTTTTTACATATGAAAACGCAAGTGAAAACATTTATATTATCATAATTACATATTTTTTAAGAAGCAATAACCGCATATCGTATGATTTTAACTTGCTAATAGTTAGTATAGTGTCTATGATTCTGAATATTTCTGACAGATTTAATTTAATCCTAGCAATTTTGATTGACTATTATAACACAACAAAGATGTAAATAATTTGATAAGGTTAGAAAATAATAAACCACTGTTTTTTTTTATATGAAAACGTTTATATCTGTTATTTCACACTTGTATATTTTTAGGAGGTACCGACTGCAAATTATATGGTTCTAAGTTGCTAATAGTTAGTCTATGTTGGATATCTCTAATAGATTTAATTCAATTCTAGTGGAAATCTCTAATTGTTGAAGAAATCAAGTGCTGAACAAGAAAACAAAAGATATAAAGTAATGCTTTCGACATTTCCATGGATGCTTTGTATACAGAAGCTATGTATTTCGTAAATTATCTCTAGTTCTATTACAATATCAACATTTCGTCAATATTGAAATTTATATATTATATACATTAGGGCAAGGGGATCTTATATCGTAATTTTGTTTTTCTTCTTCAGATTGAGATTTTAAATTATAGTATTCAGTATTGAATTGTAGTATTCATAGTCTGTAGCCTGTATAATAATGTGATTAATGATAGCAATAAGATTAGGAGCAATATAAAATTCGGTAAGGTATTTAAAAAATCCACAATGCAAAGGTAGCGGAAAACTTGTAGAAAATTTATAATCTTGTTAATTTTATGAATTTACATTATCCTGGTTTGATTGATCTGTTCCTCTGAAGAATTACTTTTGTTATATTTTTTAAGAATAGGAGGAAAAGAGGATGAAGTCTAGAGGTTGACATTCATTGAATCTAGACACAGAGATAACTCGCAAAATGCACAGCTACTGTATAAAAGATAAATTTAATACTGAAAGCATATTAATGTTGAATTATTTTGACAGAATGGAATGTTTGGAAAGAGTTAATCATCCAGGATCATGGGTGAAGGAAAAATATCAGGAGGTTCAGCAATTATTGGAACGTGAGGCAAAGAGCGATCCAAATAAGCTTTACGAGAAAAAATCTAAAGCTGTGGAGATTCTAATGGAGATACTGGAAGCACTTACGCACTGTAAAGAAACTCTCTGCACTGTGGCAGCTGCGATAACTTATTTGAACATAGGTATATTACGAGCTGACATGGAAGATACAGGATTTGCTACTGAATGTTATAAAAAATGTATTGACTTGTTGGAAGACAGCAAATTGACATCTGAAGGCATTTTACCAGCTATAAGCGGAAATAATCAATTAGGACTAATTTATGCGCAACGAGGTTCATATGAGGAAGCTAAAGACTTTCTAAAGCAAGCGGAAGACTTATATATTAAGTTTATAGAAGATATTAGACTCGATCCTGTTCATATGGTATCCATTATGGGTATTGAGGAGATAGAAGGAAATCTGTGCGCAAAAAGTATTCTCGAGAAACTTCACACATTGACTCTATATTATTTAGCACAAGTCTGTCGCGAGTTAGATGATAAGTGTAATTTTGCTCTGTATTGTCACAGAACATTGAGCAAGCAATTAAGTCAAAATAAAATAACGCAAGATCTAGATTATGTCGATTGGGCTTTAAATGCCGCAGCAATATCTCAATATTTCATAGAACAAGACAAATTTCCACAAGCGAGGCATCATCTAGCTGCAGCGTCCTGTATATTGGAGAAATACTCTGAAATCTTGAAGGCAAAAGGCACTAAGGAAACCAGTGAGATCATTGCTGCGCAATACGAAAATTATGATCATGGATCAGCAAATATCGCTAGATGTTGGGCGAAGTACGGTATTGCTCTCCTGGGAGCATCTAAAGAAAGATTAATGAAAAAGGCCGAGGAAGAGGATCAGGATTCAAAGCCTGCAAAAGTTGTTGATGAAGTTTATAAATATTCTCAGATTGAAACCATGGAGGATCCAAGATTTGTAGATCTAGAACCAGAATTAGAATCGATCACCAATGAAGTTACAGATATGTATTTATTGGATTTTAATGATGCTAGACCAGTGTTCTTGAATGTTCGGAAATGGTTGGATAAGGCGAAGGAATATTACACTTTCGAGAATCACGCGTCGGATTATGCCTGGATTATCCAAGATCTTTCTCAAGCGTACAAATATTTGGCGTTCTTCGAAGACAATGAAGACAGACAGGCGAGAATGCACAAACGACGGATAGACATTCTGGAGGAAGTAATTGAGGGATTGTGTTCGCGGTTTTACCGAATTGTCTGTAGGGAAATTTGGATTGAGCTGGCGGAAACGTATTCCGAGATCCTGGACTTGAAAATTGATCGTTTGCAAGCATCCAATGAAAGGCCGACGGTGCATGTGATAACAAAGATCGAGCGTTTGGCGAGAAGCAGCATAAAGCACTATCAGTCATACTTGAATTCTTTAGAGATGAGTAAATCTGAAAATGGAGTCGAATCCTTCTCGGACGACTTGCTGTATCCAGCGTTGTATACTTACTTCCATGTGGGAAGATTGTATAATAAGATTATAACTTCTGACGTACAACAAAAAATAGAAAATATGCAGAATAGCGTTGATGCTTACAGTTTTGTTGTTAATTATTACGATAAGCATCCTGAAAAGCAGAAGAAGTTAGAAAAATACGAATTTATAAAATTGTCTAAAGAATTTGTCACATTGCTGCCGCTTACAATAGATAGATTAAAACAGCAACAGATAAATCAATAATGCTATTTCTCTCTCTTTTTCATTTCCGTGACAATGTTGAATGATATTTTGTTGTATTTTTCTCTCTGTGCAGCAGACGGTTTTTGTACAAGGGAATACAGAAATCTACATCTGCAAAGCATATATTTATGTATCACGTGTATTTAAAATAAATGCTTTCTTATGTATTTGCGATCAGCTCATTCCTTATATTTGTACACTTATATTTGTATATATATATATATATATATATATATATATATATATATATATTATATATATATCTATATACTAATTATAT
>NW_012130080.1:3554475-3581589 GCF_000143395.1 Atta cephalotes | reverse complement strand
TTAAAATTTAAAATTAATACTTTCTTTACTTACGTTATTTAGTTCGTAGTACTAGCGTCTACTTCTTACTTATTATTACTATATATTATATATATATATATATATATATATATATATATATATATATATATTTATATATATAATCATTATACATTATATATTGCCATACACTAAAAATATATTTAAGATGAAAAAGTTATACTTTATTGTGTACTAATCTTTTTCCTTTAATTAAAAAAAAATAAATAGTTTTATACATGTTAACAAAATAATATTAAATAAGGCTTATCTTAGACTGAAATAATCGGAATTTGATTGAAGTTACTTCGATTTTTTAATAATCTGTTGTGTATGGCGCATTAAAAAATTGGTATGTTTAAAGAGTATATTTCTAATGGACATCAGGTCATTACAGAATTAAGTTCACTATAGACTTGTGGAACATGTAATAATTTATACATGTTAATCATATGTAAATCTTGTAAACGGTCATTGAAGACGTTGAAAAAAGATCAAAACGTTTGAAACATTGTTTATATGTAGTTTAATAAAGCATTAACTTGCTAGGTTCAAAAAGCCCTTATTTATTGTATTATTTATTGTATTAATTGAAAAATATATTATATAACTATATGTAATACTGAAAATATATTAACATTACGTTATTTAACGACAGGATGAAAAGAATTAATTTATCAAGAAGGATATTGTAAATTATACCGAGATTCAGAAAATATTATTGCTTGGGTTACTGACGATGATCTACTTTGAACTTTCTGTTCGAGTCGTTTGTTATTTATATTATATTGACTGTAAGAAGGAATGTAATTATAAAATAATTTCTGATATGTCATACGCAGATACAATTATTATAATATTAATATTATAATATTATTATTATATTAATATTATAATATTATTGTACATTAGATCATCTATTTTATCTTAACAATTTTTTTTTTAGTTTTAAATATAATATAGAAAATTTACAAACTTAGAATCTAAGAATATAATAGGAAATTATATAATTTATTAAAATTTTATTTGATACAATTATAAATGTATTATGTATAATTTTATAAATAAATAATTTATTATAGTTTTTAAAATTATACTTGTAGAAGATGCACTTTTTTAAACGGTAATTCTCGCGCTACTTTCTATAGTCAATAGATAGTTTCTTCATAATAAAACAATTAAAATAATGGAATAAAAAGATTATTAGCAATATATCTTATGCTGTTATACATAATTATTGTTAATTTTATATTAAATTATTGTTAAATTTATATTTACTAAATATTTTCAAAGTGACAAAATAAAAGTTAGATGCTCATTCGATGTATATCGTCCATTTGACATATATTCTAGCTTTTTTAATTAAAGAATATAAATTTCTTGTAAACTTGTTTAGATGAAGCTCAGTTTAAATAAAACTTTACGAAACAAACTTATGTGTTTACTTTTTAACTATAACGATTTTTAAATTGCTGTCTTATACGCAAATGTCTTAATTTAAGAGAATAATTACAGAATAAGGTTAGCTTGTAACACATTATATTTCCTTTTTGTTATTATATTTTTATATATATTTTGATATTATTTGTACGTGAAACATATAAATGCAGCATCTCATGCATGTAAATAAAACAAAAATTGGACAAAAAAATATTGTTGCATCTCTATCAGTCGTTGCTTCAGTTGATAAAATTGATAAGAATGTATGAAAGTAGATGTCAGCACACGCGACGAATATTCCTTGTAATCTGCATTGCCGCGGATCATCCGGAGTGGTGAATCTAGGAACAAGAAGAGTTTCGTCAAGTCTCGTATCAGGAATACGGATCAGAGTCTTCGTCGGTGTTGTCCCTCGTTTAGTCATTGTGGATGAAAATGGCGTCCTTGGCGGGTGTCCGGCTGTTGGCGAGGAACACCGGTTGCTTCAGAAACTCATTCAGTCGGTTGCGATGCATGAGTGGTGCACTCGTTCAGATTCGATGTGAGCAGAGGTTGTTGCATCGTGCCGCGTGGACGACGCTTGTCGTACCGCAGGTAATATTAACGAACAGTATGATACGCGTGATCGACTCTTCGCCGAGCAATTGTTTGCAGCAGCGGGTTCCAGAACTCTCATTATGTAACTGAAGCGATTTGAAATACTTACCGAGATGCCCAGAGACAACTTGTCGGTCAACCAGTTCAATTCATCTTAGCTCAATACATTTTGGCTGTGCTTTTTTATGCTCTTGGTGTTTATAACTCCTTTACCCATCAGTTGCATCATATGATAGATTTTGCATATAGTTTTGTTGGAGACATAAACAAACAACTGATCTGTATTAATTATATTTGATCTGGACATCATTTTGGACAATTTATACTTGATTTGTGCAAAAACAAGACGAGTTGATTGAAAAAGTATAGAAAAAGGAAAAGCATGAACTAGACTAATGTCCATTTGTGCTAATATAGATCAACTTCAATCTCGATTTAATTTAATCTTTATTTTCTAATTCTTAGAACTAGATAAAAATATTGAGTAAGTTAAACTGAAATTAAAGTTAATGTATATGATAGAAATGAACCTTTGGTTCCTGTTTTCAATGATAGTAACAATATTATTATGAAGCTATATAACGACAACATAACGACACTAAATTTAGAGTCTACTAACAATAAGTTTAATCTTTTATTCCTAGATTTGTATGCAGCATTTTTAAATATTTTATTCTAAAACATGTCAATTTATTTTTGTTAATATATGTTTAAGATGTATATAATTTAGATTTTTATAATTTAAATTACCATTATTTAATAAAGTACTGTAAAATCACATTAGAATATATTTTTCCAAGTACAATTGACATTTCTTCATGAAATCATTTCATAAAAACTGGATTATACAAAAAGATCATTTGATGAATGCAGGTAAAATGCAATCGTGGATACTGTCAAGATGTTACTAAAGAGAAACCGAAATCGATTAAGGATATCGAAGAGCGCGTATTGAAGGCTGTAGCCGTTTATAATGACGCCCTTGTAGAAAAGGTTATATAAAATACATCTTCTTTCTGGGAAAAATTTTGCAGGGCTTAAGGGACACACGCATCAAGCAGGTGCGCCATTACAGTCATAAGGATCCACTAACCCTTGATATTATCAATCAGCGGGTGCTCTTGGTTCTGAAACTTTATGACAAAATTGAACCCACAAAGGTATCTTAGAAATCAATATTCTTGAAATATTTGCCATGACATTTCTGTAGACGATTCTGTATTTCTTAATGAAAGAATGTAAAAATATACAAAAATTCATCATTAGTTTGTCACAATTGTGTTTGAAAAATACTTAAAAATAAAAATCATGTGTATATCTTTTTAAACACATAGCTTTTCCATATTAATTTGATAGTTGATTGAAGAGTTGATAGTTTCTTATTCATGATATAATTACATCAATACATCAACATAATTTTATCATTTTTTTTTCATTATTTTTTCTGTTGCTAGTTTCTTTGTTGAAATGTCTTGAGAAATATTTCTTAAAACAAAGAATAGTTGGTTAACACCTCGCTTGATCTGTGTGGCGTCTGCGTACATACTGACATGTAGAAACAAATCTCTTTATTAACAAATCTCTTATTTACTTTATTTATATAATAACTTGCATTATTATATACTGTTAAAAATATATATGGCAGAAGAATATTTAATATTATTTATATAATATCTAATTAAAAAATTTTTTTAAATGTGTAAAATACTCTCCTTAATATATTTCATTCGATTAATTTTATCAGAAGGACATGTCAGTTGTGCAAGAAGCCCAGGCGCGTGATTGAATTCTAATCTTAACGACATACATTGAATCTTCAGCTGTCCTTGGATTCGCATTTTATGGACGACCTGGGTCTGGATTCCCTGGATCACGTGGAGATTATAATGGCGATGGAGGACGAATTTGGCTTCGAGATTCCAGACATGGACGCTGAGAGGCTACTGAAGCCTAAGGATATAGTGCGTTACGTAGCGGACAAGGAGGATATATATGAATAACATGCCTTGTATTATGTCTACGCGCTTAGTCAACATCCGCCGTTGTTTTCGATTGGAAATAATGGATCACAGCGTTTTACTCTGCCATTGTTTTTTTCTGTATATAGACCTCTTATCATTATATGAATAAAAAATAAGCAAATTGTTACATCAAATTTTTCTTATGTGTGGATGCATCCTAAAAAATTGTAAGAAGCGTACAGAGAGCGTTTATAAATTCCACAGTTTAGTATCGAAATATGCTCTTTTATTTTGTCATAATAAATGTATATTTCATATTCATAAAATTCATTTTATTAAAATTACGATCATAGTAATAATTAAATTCGTTAAGAACGCAATACAATGTTGTGTTCCTGATTTTTTTATATAAAAAATTGAATTGTTGCTGATTCACTCAAACAGTTCGAATCAATTATTATTTTGAATTATTTTGAATTTGATTCTGATCATTTTACAAGTATAATAGAATAGGATATTTGTATTTAATTGAAATTTGAATATGCCATCTCTCTGTGATGTCACTGCGCACATATAAATTTATTGTTTTTTTTGTGATTTTCTCGAAAAGTATTTTCAATTTATGGAAGTTATTAACTAGTATGCCAGGCATATAAATTCATCGTCGACAAATACCGATTATACAATTCGTTTTGCAATTGCGAGTGTTTGCCGTTGATTATTTATATTCTGTTTTTAGTATTTTATTTGTCATACGATTTCTTTCCGACATATTGATTAGCTGCAAGATAGAGGATTTTGGAACGTGAGGGCACTGCATGCTCGGCAAACGTGCGCATGTGCGTGGTATGCGAAAGATATGTCATATTTGTGAGTGAATTGTGCCCAGCTGTTGCCAGCAATGCCAGCTGTGTGCGCGAAGTAGTTTGTTAAATTACGTCTCTCAAGTCTATCTTTTGGGAAAACTGCATTTCTTTCCAGTTCTGTAATAAATAAATTGGCGGGACAAATACGCTCAGTTCTACAATGACATCAAAATTGAGGAACAGAGATTGCGCGAATAAAATCAGACATGGCTCGCCAAAGCTGCAGGAGGTGCTGCGAGAGGTTGGGAAGTCTATGTTTTCCTCGTACTTTTAAGCTTTCTGGATGATAGTAATATAAGCTCTGAATTCTTTTATAAATATTCTTGCATAAATATGCGCACACAATTTTTTTCGGGCCTGTTCGTGTTTGTTCAATTAAAGTTCAAGTTCAAAATTTAGTCTGATATCTTCAATTTGAATATCAGATATTCTGTTATCTGTATCTTTTGTTGAAAAACGTCTATTACTATATTTTAGATGTTTTCCATTTAGTGACACAAGTCATTGATACAAGTGTCGTCCAATCTTTATTCATTGAATGCCAAAAAGGACAGAATAATATTTGTATCAACCTGTGTCACTAAATGTAAGGCCCATTTATACATAAGGTGCTGTCTTTTTTTGTTTTCGAAAATATTGCCTGTTTTTAGAAATGTCGCCAGAGAATGCGAGAGAAGCGAGATCAATTATTTAACAAACGTAGATTTGGCTTAGAACTTAACTCGAGACACATGCAGGACACATTGACAGAAATAATACGTCAAGAATTCAAGAATTTAGCAACATTAGATGACAATGACAAAAGTATTACATTTAAAGAGATTGAGGAGCCACTATCTCAGGAAGAGACAGTTGAATTAGAAAACGAAATTGTTTGCGAACAAGGTATCAAGCATTAAAATTTCAGTTACATTATTAGAAACTTGTAATTTTTAATAATTATTATTAATTTGTTATTTGTGATATATATGTGATATAATACGAATTTGATGGAAAATTATATTGTTATGCAGAACAATGGATAATTCAAGAATATGAGAAGATTTTGCAGGACGAGATCGAATATTTCGCAATGTATGCTGATAATGAAAATAGAGAAGTATTCTGTCCCATATGTCAAAAAGCTATACTAGGAGAAGAGAATAATTGTGTGAATTGCCCAGTTTGTGAACTGAAATTGACAGGTCGTACCATGCAAGAAGTGAGACATTTAATTAACGAGAGTATAAATATCCACGCATTTAATTGTGTCAAGGTACCGCTATTCACGATAATACCTGATAACAGTAATCTCAATTTGTATCTGATATGTCATGACTGTTCCACTTTGGCATTGATTTGCTGATTATTCAGCTTGTGAGCTTTCAATTTTCTAAAATAAAAACATGCTGAATAATTAACATATTTTGGCGTAAGTATTAAATGTTATCAATATCAATGTGTATCCAAAGATTATAAAATAACAATTATAAACAATGTGTATTATAATTTACATGCAAAACAAAGTTTTAATGCTAATTAAAATTTTTGTGACATTAGGTTTTTTTAAGAAAGTATTTATAAATTTAATTTGTTTCAATTTATAAAATACAATAAAAATTAAATGTCAAATTACATTATAAGTAATATCATTATGAGGACTTTCCAATAATTTTGTTACTTTCAATAAAAATTATTTCGGGAAAGCATTTTCCAAATATTACAAAAATTATATTATATATTTATATTTAAATTTATATTATTTCAATTTTATATGACTAAATTTAATATGAGTAATATCATTCAATATAATTATTTATAATATTTAGAAGCAATGATTGCGAGAAGGAAAAAGTAGAAAAAAAATGAATTAATGGATTTGGATTTCATGTTGTTATAACATCTGAATAATAACATGTCAATCTTTTTTTATACTTATGATACATATTGTACAAAAAAACATCCCTTCGATGAGTTCACTTATATTATTTATCACTTAATGCATTGTACATACATGATGTAAGTTGAACGAGGGCATCTATATATTGTATAAAAAAATAACATTCTTCATGCTCTAAAACAAAACAACAAATTAACAGAGTATAGATGATGTGAAAAGTTAATTTAAAAAAAAAAATTTATTTTCATAAAATTAATCATTTTGTTCTCTCTTAACATCGGGCTATATACAACATTTTACATTAACAAAAATAACTACAATATGCAGAAGCCCTTTGTAGTTTAAGCTATATTCGGTATTTAAACCTTTTGCAAATTATTTGTACATTATCACATAAATTTCCATTAAAGATCTCATTTTACATAATGGTGTGAACATATATCTTATGAGCAACCCCCTTTTTATCGTCTCCACGCAATTATAAGCTAAATAAAGTATATACACCTCTTACTGGCGTATTTGTGCAAATATAAATTAATAGCAGTATATTTATATCAAAGAATTGATACTTCACATAAAGAAAATTATTTATATCTTCAAGTCACATTTTCCCAAAACTTATCTTTTCAATAAACACAATTGTTACTCTTAAAATTAAAAAAAGAATAATCAGTGTTAGCTTGTAATGGTATTAACTTTTTACTTGATGTAAAAAAAGAATTAACAAAAGTTAGGCAAACGAGTGTTCCACAACTCTGTTATAGTTTCAACGATTTTGTACTTCGAACTTTTGTAGTAATTTTTTTTTTATTAGTAAAAAGATACAAAGAGCGTCTTGACTGAAATCTTACAGTGTTAGAGTACTTATTTATCTTGATCATCAAACACAGTAAATAGAAGAGGATTAATGCGATACAAACATACTAGTACGCGAATGTTTTGGGTGCCTACAAAAAAATAAAAGTAAAATAAAAGAATGTAACAAATTAACTGCATATTCTAGTACAAATCCTTAAACTCTACCCATTTTAGCAATTTTATAATTTCTTAACATTTTTATTCTAGTTTAATTCGATTGTAATTGATTCCTGATCTATCTTTGTAAATTTGATATATCTCATATTCTTAGCTTCAGGCTTTTGTATCTTTTTTAACTGGCATAGAATCTTGATAAAAGTTTGAATTATGCAGATGAGCGAGAACTCAATCTATAATCGAGAGTGTGGAGGATTTAATTCTGAGATTATATCGCTGAAGTTGGCGAAATATAATGCGACCGAAACGAAGTTAACACCAAATTAAATATAATTTACATATAAAGAACTAAATGCTTTGAATTTTTTACTAAGTACCACGCCGTACTCTCGTTTGCCGAATTTCTTTTTTTTCAACTCTTGAATTATCTTTGCAGTTCATCAGAACATTTATGGCACTGAGTCTATCATTTTTAATGCGTTACTTATTTGCGTTTCGTAATATTCCGCAAAGAAAAATGTCCTAAAGCTAAAAAAGTTTATTCACAGTACATGATCTATTTTAATGGCTATATGATAATTCCTAATCATACAATGAAGTGATAATATAAATAAAACATTTTTCAAAAAAGATTAATAAAAATATTAATATTAATATAAATTCAATCATTTTTTGGTCAAGTTTTTAGATTCTTATAGTCTTATAATAATTATGTTTATATAATTATGTTTATATGTTAAGCTATCAATCTGAAGAATATCAATCTTTCAAAGCAATGGAATGAATTTAATCATATAAATTTAATCATATAACGTTTATTATGCGTAATTATGGAAAAATTGTAGTAATATGTAGTAATTTACTCTTTTTTACTTTATAAATTATTCCATAAAGATATCATTAGAATGTTCGGGTCTGTGTAATTTCATGTAATGCATACAATTGCGCGAAATAAACGTGAGAAAAAGTACACATAAGACAATTTTGTCAAAAATTATGTTAATGCGAATGATTGTGCCATGTCAATATTAATATCAAGTACTGCATCATACATACTGTCAGCATACGTACTGCAGTATAAATGTGTAATATGTACACATATTTTTTATTCAAATCTGTAATATAAAACGTTTTTTATAATTATCTATTATAGACTTTGCAATAACGTGACGTTGCAATAAAAAGAGGAATTGCACTTAAATTCTTATTTCTGCGTTTCGGTTAATTAACCGAATGTTATGTCTTCTTTTTATTTCGCTAACTTAAGTTATACGGTAACTGTCATCCTTACATTCATATATATATCTAAACCTTAAACTTTTTTTATACAAACACGCTGTTGAATTCACGCACTTGATCACTGCATGGATCGTCGGCGTTCCGTTCGATTGACTGCCGCAAGCGCTTCTTCGGGAAGGCGGGTCGGATCTGATAAAATATCAGTGGCAGTACACAGAGTCTTGAGAGAATTCAAAACAGCTGAAAATAATATTTTGGTCAAGATAATTATGAATATTTATTTAGAAAAATTAGAAGAAATTTTGAGCAATTTTTTTCTATTCTCGTTTTAATTGGTTCCTTGAATCCAATTCACTTTGTATAATTAAAAGCAATGGAAATATTTAAGCGCATCTTTTTGGATGTTTCCTTTGCATACGAACCTGGTCTGAGATCGACGAGTGAACAATGTTGATCTACCCACAATAATGTACTTCTATACAAATCCTCGATACTCGCAGTTGAGACTGAAGCATTGAAAGACAGCATCAATGGTTCTAACAATATACTGAACTGATTTTAATATATTAAGGAATTTAATCTTTCAAAATCCTTGATATACTTTACGTGAATCAATAGTTTAAGATATCATGTGTAAGAAAAAGAAAAAAAAGGATACAATCCAGAATTTCCAGTTTTCTTGCGTACGCACACGTACATATTCGTCAAACATCTCTTTTATTTTGCTAGTTCTATGTCTAGAACCAATTGGAGCACCCGTTGCAGGAAGCATAGATTGACAATTACTACAAGAATAATATCATGAAGCATTATCTTATTTATATAGATAATTGTACATTTAACAATTATTCATGATAATTAACTAGTCATTATTTTAAATATATAATTTTACTTATAACGCTTTCCCAATTTATTGGCAATATAATTAGAATGTACCTAATAGACATATTAAGGCACTCAATTTGTTGTCTCAGACTATCCATCTCATCTTTTAATTGATGTCTTTCCGCCTTGAGTTGTCGGATATAATCCGCTCCTTTATGTAACATTGCAGCTTTGCTCAATTTCGTATTGGAATTCTGACTGAGCTGTGGTATCAAACTGTGCAGCATATCAAAGCCATTCTTGATGTTATATCTACGCTTCTGTTCCGCATGAATATGACCGACTCGTCTCTGCTCTTTGTACTGTCCTCTTTCTGACTCACTCTTCATGTATCCACGAGTGGGTGATAAAGGACTACCTATACTCATGGGGCTATGTAGAGGGCTAAGACTTAAAGCCTGAGGACTGTGTGCGTTAGAGCTGCTATCCTTTGGTGAACCTATTGGACTATTGTGAGACTGATGAGTTTGATTTTTCGCATTTAAGAGAATCTGTTGAGTTGTGGATGGTGGCATTGTCTGCAAAATACCAATATTGATCTGATGAATTATTGATCTCAAACAAATTGGCAATTATATCATAAATTGAGTTTTCTTTAATACCTGTTGCTGTGGTTGAGTCTGTTGTATACTAGAAGTTTGTATTGTTTGTACAGTCACTGGGGTCGTGATATGTTGAGTTGTCGTTACTTGCGTTACTTCTATCGAAGTGAAGATATTAATCAGTTATAGATATCAATGAAGATAAGAATCATTACTTCAAATATTTTTCTTATTAATGTGAGAAATTTAATTAAATTTAATTAATATCATAAAGATATGTTGCGTAAATCGTAGTAGTTATGTTTAATTGATCTCGTAAGACTTTTACATTTTTCATATAAGATAGAATTGCAAAAATACGTACTACTATTCGTAAGTAAGCGTGCAAGCAAAACATTGTTATTCAGATTCAGAGCTGGGTCGCTCACTGCAGATACTAGCGGCGGTGGGTGTATTCTAGGCGCCGTTAAAGAAGAACTACTTCGGGATCTATTCCTCCCTTTCATTTGATACTAAAAAAATATATTGTAATTTTAAAATATTTTAACCGATACTTGAATATTAGCATTATTTAAAAAATTGAAAATTTAACGTTTTCTTTAGACTATTAGAGTAAATTGTCGGTCTATTCTGTATATCGACACGAATGAGATACTGACCTTAGGTACAGCGAAGATCTCTTCTTTCTCCACGTTGGACGTTGTCGGTTGAGGTAACAGTTTGGTATGCAAAGTGGACGTAGTAAGGTCCAAACTGGATGACCTACACTGTAGCAATATCTGTGATTGCGATGGTTGCTCCGATGATACTACTTGTTGCGTATGATGCGTCTGAAAAATAAACATAACATGCATTATTTTTATATATTCAATATATTTGAAAATGCTATTATATTTTAATTACCTTAAGTAAGCTATTGGTATTAAATTTACACTGTTGAGCATTAAGATTCTGTACGAGGTTCGGAAACTTGTAGCACTGCTGCTGTGGCTGGACGATCTTGTAAGGTTTGCTAGACATCGGCGAGAGGGTCGGCAAAGGCCTTATTGCTTGATGCTGGGTCTGCAGTTGTGAATTGACGGCTTGCGTGGCAAAATTATGCTGTACCGTCACCAGATTTTGCACGGCAGCGGCGGTGATTGCAGGTAAATGACTGGCATTAACTGCCGATTGATCGTTCAGTGCAGTGATCTGTACAGATTGTGGCTGCACCGGTGTTAATCGCACCGCTTGAATCTCCATTGCATAAGACTGCGGCGGTTGCGATTGGAAGCTCGAATTCTGCTGCGCGGTCGCTTGATATATATCCTGTTGCTGCTGTTGTTGGGATTGCTGTATTACGCGGCCGTTTCTTGACAATCCTCTGCTACCTCTAGTCTTTTCTCGTATGGGTTGATTTGTCGTAACGGACGCCTCGAAGTTCGGTTGAAGAGCATAATTTTGACTCATAGCTCTAAATGGAAAAAGAGTGATATATTCATAAATTATAATTGAACCTCGGACTTTACTCTTTATCCGCTTATCCGTGAAGTAATCGTTTCGTAATACTCACATGTTATTCCTATACATATTCGCTGTTTCAGGTTGAGGTTGAGTATATATCTTGGCGGTGTATTGGAGATTCTGCATGTTAGCCTCTTGCTCTTCCTGAGACAATTGTTGTACGGTATGTTCGTTTTTTATCGTCGGAACCTCGCCTATTTCATTCATTTGATTAATTGGTGTCATCAGGTCCAAATCGGGATAATTAGTATTTAGATTGTTATTTCGAAATATATCGTCTTCTTCGGGTACGGGAGGCAATTTCGAGTTTAAGAATTCTTAAATAAGAAAATATGTAACATGTAACAAATGTCATGCAAAACACAATCTCATATATAATCACTTAATATTATTATCGTATACCTTGCAATGGCTCTAACGTATCCATAAAATCGTCCAGGTTCGGTTGCAACGGGCCTAGACTAGGTTGAATGAAATCCGCTAAGTTAGCACCTCGCGCTGTTGAATCATATTTCATGTATTATAATATTTGTAATATTCTATAAATAGTATTTCTATAAATAGTTTTATTTTTACGATTGTCGAATACTGTAAGTTTTCCAAAAAGAATACAATCATCAAGAATACAAGCGGATATCTCACGGATATAACGTCTCAAAAAGAATTACCGATTTCTCTAGGATCAGGAAAGTATATCGGTTGATTCGAGCTGATGGTTGAAAAAAGTGTATCAGTCATCAACTCCATATAGTCTTCATCAACCATCATACTCTCTCCACCTGAAGCACCGCCTGTATTTCCAAATGCATTTCCCGTAGCCACTCCAAAGTCACCGGTGAGACCACATTCACTTCCCCAATCCAACAAGTCCATTGATTCCATCTGAAAAAAATACCTTATAATATTTTTGATTCATATTTGATGAAAATAAGGAAAATCTGTCTATTCAAGCAAACACAATAATAAAGAGACATCGATAGCTAAATTTATTAATTATCTGTCATCCACTGTTTGTATTATTTTGTATTTTTTAAAGTGGCGGAGATATTTTTCAAGCATTTTAATACTGTACATTTTTTTATAAATATATACATACCATCTCTATGCCATCTTTGTTCGTCCAACCAAGGATTTTGTTTCGATAGAACATACGCCATTTTTTGTATTCCGCTGTGACGGCCGCGAGCTTTCGTTTCCAATATTTTCCCTCTAAGACCACCGCCTGATAAGAGATATGCCAATGTTGATGATTCATGTTCATTAAGTGCAATTCTTATTAGGAAACGTAAAAACATTTTACGACTTTATAAGCTTACTCGGATTTTCTTATTACTTTGAGTATGCGTTACGCGCATGCAATCTGTTAGTGATACTTCGAGGAATTACAAACTCCTACGAATTATCTAATCAAACGAGCTGTCGCCAATTGCGATAAAGATACTTCCCAATTGCGTAATTAATGAAATAAATAGTACATATAACGAATCATTGCTATTTAATCGTCATTAATATCGACATCCAACATCTGATTTGTTGATATCAAGAATGGTTATTAAAGGAAATTATAATAATTGAATTTACTAATCCGTTGCGATTATTTTATATATACGGAGCTTATTAAATGTATGCTTCATGTAGATCAATAAATTATCAATAAATTATCATCGAAAATTTAAGTTAAATGTGGGGATCATACCTCGGGTTTGTTGTGAGTATCTACGTCAAGTGGCGATGCGAACTGACACACTAGCGTGTTTTGCTTCAATATAACTAAAAAAGAAAAATTATTGTCTATTAAAAATAAATTTTAACTAATATTTTCAGTCTATTAAAATTTTTTGAGAAAACTGCCATGAAAATTGTAAATATTTAAAGAAAAAAACAACTTCAAATTCTTCAAAAGATAGGTATATTAAGATAATTACAGATGTGACCTCAATTATAATTCGAAGATCCACATTTCCGCAAATTTGGTCATCAGGTGATAAACCGAGTGCATTTATTTCAATTACGTACTTAACTTTACGTTTATTTTATGATTATCAACATGTTGTACGATAAGTTGCAAAAATTTAAAAAAAAGTATCGATTAAAAAAACCATGTAGCCAATTTAATTAAAATTTAAACAATTACGAGAAGCGCACCAAAATATAATTCGATTTTACTCTTTTATTTCTAGATAAATTTTCTATTTGAATTATTTTTTTAGAATATTTGAACTATTTATATACAGATTATTGATTATATGGTTTTAATTATTATAGTAATTGTGTGACAAAAAACGAATAATGTGTCATTATTTTTTTTTCGATATTATAAATTTATTTTCTCTTATTTCGATATCTCGTTTCGGCTTGATATTTCGTGTTCGAACAAATTGGGCTAACCAAACAAAACAATTATGTATACACATATATGTAAAATACGAGCCTCCTTGGCTCGTAATGATAAGTTGGACTTTCGCCAGGTGAGTACTATTGATACGAATGTAGTACGCAGAGATGAAGCTCTTTAAATAGACGAGTAATTACTTATCCGACCGTTCGAAGAATAGCAAGACTGCCGGTAGCTGTCTAAACTTGATAAGCAGCACTCTGCGTATATTATGATAATCGAAATATCAATGAAAGCGAGTTGAAATTGAAGTATTTTCAAAAAGAAAACACAAGAAATGGTCAGTCTAAAATTCGTGTAAAATTCATTTTAAATATAAAAAATTTATTGAAATATGTTTATATTTATAATTTTTAACATCAATTTTACATACTGTATTTAAAATGGATTTTACGAATTATATCGATTATATAAATTTTTCATTCTTGTATTGGATGCTTCAATGAAAAAATACAATATTTAAGCACAGAAACACTTTTGGAAACTACTATAATCTACTATAATTTCATTTTGTATATCGAGTGTTTTGATCGATAAACGCGAAGACAGATTAAGATTGAGTTTGCGAACTCGTGACAATACGTTGGAAGATAACAAAGCAAACCTGAAGCTTATCAATTATGTTATTCCACATTTTCTCAGTAAAACAAAAATAGATTTACGTAATAATAAATTAAATTTAAATCAGAAAATGTTCCAGAGAGAGAAGAAGTTTCCTCTTTTTATATTTAAAATGTATTAGTTGTCAGAAGATGCTAAGTGTTTTTTTTTCTCGCTTACATTGCATATGCCAGCATCTCCAGATTACATTGTTCAGTCTGATCTTGTCCTTCCATCTTAATCTGATGCCTTTGAAGCGATTCCACTTAGGCGATGTCAGCTTCTGTCTGGAACAAATCCAAATGCCCATACGTCATACCCACTGTGGTAATCAAACTCGAATTCTATAATCAGTATAGATAATTCTATATAATCAATATGTTATCAACTTATATCATATGAAGCTTATTACTATTCATATTAATTCTTTTGCGATGATATAAAATGTAATAAACAAATCATCCAAAGATCGATATTTCCCGAGATTGTTTTCTATATAAAATGTTATTGAAATACTCGGATGAACTTTATTTCAGGTAATTTTTTATTTAGAGTTCAGGATTATTTTCAGGATTAAATTCCATTTTTTAAATTTTTTAAATTTTCCATATCAAATATCGTGATGTAACTAATTCATTTGTAAACTGAAATTCTGTTAAAATAAATATCACTCAAAATTGAACGCAGAATAAGATTTCCTTTTCAATATTTTCGATATTTTTATTAGAAAAGATAAAGTGCAAAATGAAAAATATGTCTAAAGAATTTATATAAGCATAAATATCTTATGTATAGTTCATAAACATTCTAATAGTTTATAATACAATAACGTTTATTTTTTTTTTAAAGATGTGTTTACAAAAATGCTTACTTACAATATTTTGAATTCAATAACATCTCATTCTATTTTACGAGATATGCATAATCTACGCATACATAAAAAAATATTTTCTATTGTCATAAATGTTATCATAAATGTTTTTAAATAAAAAAAAAAAAATAGCAAATAACTAAACTAACAATAAAATTAGTATGTCAATATCCTGTACCGGTAATGCCCCTCGGAATATAATTCATTCAATGAAACACATGTTAATTTAGACTGCAGCCTCTTCAAAACATTTCAATTAGGCGGATACATCGCAGTGACTTTAAGACGCAACCAATAATTTTGACTCGTTAATAGGCGAGTGTTTGTGATTTGGACAAGCTTATCTCTCTATCGCAAACTTTCTATCGCGGGGAACATCGTATGCTTGTGCGAGCTTTCCAAAGCGCTGTTAGAACAATTAGTGAATTTCCACACGAGAGTTCAAGAAACGACATAAGCTTGCAAACATACATTCTTTCTGGCATTTGTGATTTAACATAAATTAAAAACACACTTAAAGAGTGTCCTCTTTAGTGCTAATGAAATATTATTCGATCACATTTTTATCATAATGTTATTACTGTTATTGCTATCGTTAATTTTTTTTTAATCCTTACAGAAATTTGGCCAGAGTTTATTACTAAAAAAATAATTACTTGGAGTATTAAAAGTATTAAATAATAATGTTTTTAATACTTAAAATAAATAATTAATTATTATTTTTCAGTAATGGCCAATATCAAATATCAAAAAATTTCTATAAGGGAACACAATCCAGTCTAGTTTCTTTGTGAAATTATTCTGTAAGTTTGATCGTTTACGTTAAAAAATTTTAATTAATGCACAGTGTATCAGAAATAAATGTATAATACGAAGTCAATTATTTTATTGTTATAATATAATAAGTGTGTTTAAACGTCTTTTCTATCGATAAGACAAATTTTTACGATAGGAATACTTCAAATATAAAAATAAATTTATCATCGAACTTTATAGGAATTTTATAGAAAGAAGCTACATATCTATTTTTTTAATATCTAAAAATTGCAATCGCAAAATTTTGTGGCGAGCTTTCGTTATCATCTTATTCGTCGATATATCACAGACGAAGTGTCAACAAAATATCTATAGTTGGAAGATTTCCACTTGCTCATATCTGTGCGATGAACACATAGCGAGGGTTCTTCTCCTTGGCATTAGACCCTGGCCGGCCAGAAGTTCTTTCCGAGTTATTGCCATTTCGATTTTTATAATTTTTTAAGAGATTAGATAAGACAGAACTCGAAAAATGCGGCAGAAAAAAAAATAATTGTAAAAAATCCAATGTCGTTTGCACCCGAAATTCTTACGAGATAACTCTAAATAAAAGATTGATAAATAAAAAAAATATAATTACAAGAAATTATCGTCAAATGTGCCGGATTAATTAATCACGTGGAATTAATTAAAAAAAGTGCACTTACTACAAAGAACATCTTGAGTGTATTCGAGGAGACACTATTAGAGCTGTTTGTGTCATTCTTTATTCTTTATTGTTCATTGAACGTAAAACAAGATAGATAAAATGATAACACAAATGTGCTAATAGCATCTTCTTGTATGTACACCTTTGTAAATATGTGTGTTTATTTGTTTGTACATAGTAATAACTTTAGTAAAGTAAAATTTGTTTTTATTATTTGCAAAAAAGCAAATATTAGAAAAAGTTATTTACAAGAAAAATATGTAATGATTCCGCGCAAGATACGCTGTATGAGTGATTCATTAACTTCTTCACACATTACTATACGTGTAACAAAATTAGTCCAGAGCTAAACGATATCAATGTATTTGTACTAGTGATAAATATATAATTATAAAAGTATTTTTAACTTTTTTGCTCATCCTATCATTAATTATTCTTTACATACGGATTATTGCGATGGTTGCATTACTGATAACAAAGTTGCAATATTGCATTATATCAATCTCAAAAATAAACAACGATTAAGACGGGAGCTTTTTTATAGATATTAATTTGAAAATTCCATGACTTCTTTAAACAGAAAGAAAAAAGAAAAAAAGGAAAGAAAGATTATCAGAATTGTATAATGCTTTAATGAGGCAGATTAAAACATATACTGTTTGCATAAATAAATATTTTTATTAGTTATTAATAATTACTATTTAATCAATCTGATAAACATACATATTGTAGAAATTCCATTAGATATAATAAATTCCTATTTTTTAAAGTATTATGTTTTTCTGTTACATTTTTACGATTAAGCATTTACAATTTTGTAAATTGTTTAATTGTATTAATAAAAATTTATTTATACTTTAATTAGCTCTGTTTGCTTGAAAATATGCGCGTCACCGTCTTTATTTGCGAATTCCGTCATTTTCGCAACATTAATGATACATATGTAGCGGAATCTCATTATCAGATAATGAGTTATTTGCTCATTGCATGATACGCCGTTCGGTTGAGATCAACCATCGCCTAGCAAAATTGCGATTATTATCGTATTGTCGAGAAACTCAATGGTGTGACAAAACAGATATCATGTCGCGTTTGTAGAAAGATTTCTGAAAAAATACCGACGATAAATTATAAAGTGCTACGCACGGCTTGAACAAAAGAAATATCAAGTCACTTGCTTCGATAAGCGCGAATCCCTCGATACCGTTTTTATTTTCAGCATTTCGCGGCTTTAATTATCTGAATTATAAGAAGAGAGCAAAGATCGTGCCGTGGAAACTAAATTCGTCTGTCTTTAATCCCTCGTTAAACAATCCATCTCGAAAACAATGAATTCTTTTTTGGAGAAATTAATTTCATTATGAATTTTACGATTTTATAATTATAATTATAAAATTACTGGATTAAAATTCAATAATAATAATTCTTCAAGGAACAATTACAAGGAAGGATTTTTATAAAGGAAAGAAGATTCTGAGAATTTATAGAGTTGAGAATAATCTCTTAAAATCCCCTCTTTTGGGATTAGTGTCAAGATAAAAAATGTCCTCGTTCTACAATTGCGTAAATGTAATAAATGTATAGTAAGTGATTGTAGTTAGTAAGAATTGATCAATCACAGTCAAATATAAAGAGAATATTCGATTGTGCAGATTGATCAATTCTTATGACTACAACCTTTTATACGCTTACACAATTATAGACTAAAGAATGATATATATTTGGATAGATTATCGCAAAGGCCTCTTCAAATAGCAATTGAATGATAAATATCTTTTTTCATGTATTGATCATTGTAAAAATATATGGTGAGTATACGTCAGTCAGAGAAATGGAAATAGTCCAACCACTGGTTGGATAGGTGGGCGAGCCTCCACGGAGTGCTTCCAACTCGTGAATTCTCGATCTTGCACGCCTTGCTTGTTGCTTGATCGTCGTGCGGAAGTTACATTGCTGGCGCGTACACACAGTACGCACTACGAACGTATACTTACGATGACGCAGTGGCCTTGGTCGATAAAAGACACGTGGAGGAGAGGAGGCTTTTACAGTAATCTAGGCCTAAACACGATTCGCATTTTCGTGATTCAAGATACGACGATCGAGATCAAGTTCGATCTTTTTAAAAGACCTTATATAGAAATATTGACTGGAAGTTTGCTTAATGTTCGCTGAAAGGCAAGGGTCGATATTCATAATTCGTTCTTATGTCACGAACCAATCAGCTGTTAGCATCTTAAGTTAATTAGCATTTTAAGTTAAGACATTGCTTAAGCCAGTCTTAAAATAAGAATGGACTATGAATATACCGACACAAATTTTTAAGATGCTAATACGGCTTTCTGATTAGTTCACAATATTTAAGACTGTATTTAAAACAGTCTTAAATATAAAAATCGGAGATAAATACCGGCCAAGGTCTCATTATCCATTCACATTACTTCATCTTGATCCCAAAAATGATCTAATCTTGGAGATTGTCTGACCTAGAAACCGTTGATGCATTAATTTTCAAGCAACTGTCATCATTTTTAATACGAGCTGCGCTAATTATGCAGAGATGTAGCGGACGTGAGATACGCTGACGTAAGGCATAAAGTGATAGTGTGCAAAGAAAGCAACTTTCTCATGATATACGCAGTACTTGTATAAGGAAACGTTTAAGGTTGCGATATAGAATGAAAATTAGTAATTAACCGTAAAACTCATATTTTCTACACTAAAAAAGAGTTTTAAAAAACTAAAAAAATATTGTCATGTAAAATAAATTGTATTGCCTCAGAAATTACTCGAAATATCCGAAATTACTATTAATTACTCCATACTACTTTTTTCTACTCTTACTACTTTTTCTTTTATGATTGTTTTTATCAAAGTATGGACAAATTCTTGCTTAAGTCCTTAAACAAACACAGGTTATTCGATAAAGTAAATATCTTTCATCTATAACGACGCTCATAAATCATTATGTTGAAAGATGCAAGAAAAACTGAGAAAAAAGTAGATTTTACTTTTCGCAATTCGATAGGCTCCGTGCAGGCTAGCTTTTGCCGAGCATAGGTGCTCTTGTTCCGCGTTATTACTATGAATAGTTTTATAATTAATTCAACGATATCTGCATTATGCAACGTGAGATGCAAGAATGAACGCTAATGCGTATACTCTGTCGATCTCATAAGTTCGATTGACGACATAAACACGGAAATTCAATCCATTCATATTTTCTTTCGAGTGTGATGTCGCGATAGGGAATGTAATCGTAAGTTTTAATTCTGGTTTGTTAACACAATCGTTTATATCAAGAGATATAAATGGGAATAAATAAGTAAAAATAAAAATAAATAAACAATATAAATAGCTATGTAAATTTTTCACAAAAAGTTCAAAGAGCATATAAATCTCCATTTTCTTTATATTGAAAACTTGATTTATTTATAAAATTTCCATTTAATAATTTTTATATAATTTTTTAATAAATTTTAATTTTTAGAATATTATATAATTTTAATATTTCAATATAAAATTTTGATGTATTCTAAATTTTGTAGTAAAATTTTTCATTATAAACTTAATAAATATGTTAGCGATTAATATAATCCTATGATATAATGAATCTAATAACTCATAAAAATGAATAAACATAAATCTGCGATCAAATGATAAAATGCTGCATCATGATTATTGCTAAGATTTTCTGCTTCTATTGATGATCTGAGATGATTGATTGCTGACGTAAAACATGAACATCAGTGCGTTTACTGTATCGCAAATATATGAATAGAATTTTCATGAGAGTTAATTGTGAATATGTGTGAAAATTACGTATATGCATAAATGTACAGGTATAGTTTTGTTATTGCAATAAAACTTCTCTCTCTCTCTCTCTCTCTCTCTTCAGTATATCGATATCAACTTATCGTAATTCATTTCAATTCATACGGCTTTTAAACTTTTAACGCGTCAAACATGTAAAATTCGATCGATGTTAAACGATAATTGAGAAAAGTATCGAATTTACGTACCGAATTAAGTTCATACGGCAAGATGTTTGCGAAAAGATATTACTTGAAAAGCAATCAATAGCACTGTAAGCCGATGTCATTATATTGCAAGGAAAAAAAAACACTCAATGCACTTAAAAATTGTTCTAAATCACTTTTCAAATTTCGTTATTTTAGTTCGTTTAATTTTATTGTGAGTTTTGTATCGAAATAATAACATCATTTCAAGAAGAATTCCAATAGATACGTTTCAATCGATACTGTGCAAACTGATCCTTAATCGCTTCATTTATTCTTTTTCCGCAATACTGCGCCCAGTTTAACAAGTCCTGATTAAATCAACATCTAGTTATTCAAATCTACATGCGCGTAAGAGTCTGCGCTAGGAAACTACTTATATCTGAACAAAGCATTTTTAATATAAAAGAGTTTTCTGCTATCATTTCGCTTGAGTTTATTGTTCAAAATGTAATTGAAAAAAATAAAGATTCATTCATACAATAAAAGATAATTAATAAAATTTATTTTTATAAATATAATTTTCAGCTTAAGAATTAATAAATGTAACATTCTTTAAATGCAACACTTGAAAATTCAAAGTTAAACATTTTTGCTATAAGCAACAGCGTTTTTTTTTAATTTTGCTTCTGTTTTGCTCCAAAGCAATAATGCTTATAAAAGGAACTTTTTTTAGTTCGAAACTTGCAATATTATTTTTACCGCTGTTTACATTGTATCCCTGTCATATCAAATTGTGTTTGTATTGCATTTATTAAAAGGAAGAGTAAAAGGAGAGAGGAATTTTTTCAAGACCTTATCAACGATAACGGAACGAGATCGATCAATCGAGGAGTGGCGCACCTTCCAGGGTCGTCAAAGATATAATTAATTTGGCCTCTCGTTTGTCAGAGCATCAAAGACAACCAATATTATGTAGCGCCGTATCCGTATCGACGCTGAATTTATCGGAAAATTAATTGAAATTACATTGTATTGAACACTAGCAATATATTGCTCGAATGTATTGTTGAATGTGTTATTTTCAAATTATGTTTACTGCCTCGCAATTCTATCTTGCGGTTTCATATTACGTCAAACAGTACTAAATACAATAACATAATATAATAAAATAATTTTATGTCACATAAAGAAAACGTGGAAATTATTATCTTAAATTATATGTTTCAAAATATAATACGCGTATTTTTTTTTCATAATTCTATAAAAAAATTTATAGGAATATATAACACATATAATAAAATGTACAGTACAGCTAAAAAAAAGATAGGACAATATTTTATTTATAAATTTCATGTGACATAAAATTCTATTTTTCATATTATTTGCTAATTAATATGAACCACTAAACAAACAAGTTTGTTGAGAAACTATACTTGATGATATTATGTTAAAAGATTATAAGTTGCGATTTTAATTTGATTGTGAATGAACTCAATTGAAATTTCTTTAAGATTATCAAAAACTGGTTACAAATGTGACTAAGCAATGTTAAAACTGCACGTGTGACTACAATAGCTTGCAAGCTTGCCAATGAATCAGCTGTAACGTCACCGAATACATCGGCACATAAGAAACTTGACTGATTTATTTGGAATGTTTCAACACATCATAAAATTTATTTCTCACGATGTTAATTATTTTTTGTATATTTTTTTAGATAATTTTATAGCACGATTTTATTATTTTTTGTATATTTTTTTAGATAATTTTATAGCACGATTTTATTATTTTTTTACAATTTCAATAAACTTCTATAAATTCTCATATTGTCAACATCCTAATTTTTAATTAAATTAAATTAGCACCCTTATAAATATTTTTTTTAATTATCCTTATATAATTAAATAAATACTTTTTTTTTATACTTTACTGTCCCGTTTATTATATGAATAATTAATATCAATAATAGAAAATTATACAAAAATAATCGTAAGAAATATTTATGAAAACAATTAGTACAAAAGAAGCTTATAATATAATATAATAAATCTAAGAAATGGAAGGAAGAAAAATGAAAGCTCCATTTTTTCTTTTCGGGTTTCATATATTCTGAACGTTAATTGAATTTTCGTTTTTATTTAATTTGATTTCTAAAATAATCTAATGTCAGCGGGATCACAATTAAACCTGAGTTGACTTTAACTAAAGTGTTTATATACGGCAACGGGAGACAATCGCGATGTCGTCAGGAGGGAAACGGAAATTGTCGGTAGAAGCCGTGTGTTCGTCGTCATTCGCGCGCAACTTTAGCGAGGCCGCACTTAATTGCGGTGTTGTTTGGTTCTATGGCCTCTCTTTCATTAATTCAATTGTCTTTTATCAGCGGGAATGCTACTGACCAGCCCAGACCGGACAGCATTTTGTTCGATTACCGAGCGAGATGCGCTTTTTTATTTTTTCAGAACAAGAATGCTTCCTTCATTACACATTGTATCACATGTAAGTCCTGTTGATTTTACCTTTTCTTTACGCTATTTATGTCAAAAAGAGACAGACATACATTTCACAAGGAAAAAAAGAAAACATCTAAGTGTTGAAAATAAAATTAAAATAAATAATCTGTAATCTTTAGTATATACATAGGTTTTATCATAATTTAATCTTGCGATGTAATCAAATTAACAATTATCCACTCGAACATGCCTTCTAAGAGAACATCGTCCTCTTGTTTTTTAATCTCGTATAATTGCTGCTGACTTTTAAGATATTATGTCTCTCTTATTTCAAAAACAAATGATCATCAGCTCAATTTTAATTCTTTCACATATTATTTGAAATTCGTAATATTATATTCAATGATATTTTAAGTACATTAGATTTTCATCGCAATACTATTAATAGAGATAAAAATTTTGAATAGAAAAGAATTAAATTCTTAATTTAATATAAAACATAATTAACGTGATTGTACTTCTAATTTTTACATACATTTAATTTAACGTACAAAATTATTAATAGATAGTATAATGATGCTCATATAAAACTAAAAAAATATTTCAACAGTTTTCTTAAAAAATTATTATCTATAAATAAATTGTATTAACATAAAATTTAACATACAGAGTATCTCACAGCCGTACAATATTTTAATAGTGTATTCTAGAAATAGAGTAAAAAAAACCTAATACAAAAATGTCGTAATCATAATAGTTTTGAATTATAACTTGATCAAAGATAACCAGTTATTACATAGAATTCACGCAAAGGTCCATAGTTATACAAATACGTGTTTTTAAAAGATAACAGACCGATAGTCATGTTGTATAACAAGCCTCATCGCTCTAATTCTACACAATATTATACACAATATCTTGTTTCGATTATAATTCAAAAACTATTGTGATATCTCATTAGGATTTTTATTCTACTCCCGTCCCTCTTCAGAGCATTATTATTAAAATATTAAGAATTAAATTCTAAATTTGTAAAACATAGTTCGTGTGTTTGTATACTTATAAAATTATAAGACACTCTGCAGTAGGATATTATTTAAAAATTTTTTTCTCTTGGAAAAATAAATACAAAATCAAGGACTTTGTACACTAAATTCTCACTTTTTAAATCTTGGTTCAGCTAACTTTTCACATTTTTTAGTTTTAATTAGAAAAAGATTAAGAGTAAGTGAATCAAGATTAAAAATTAATCTATATTGATAGAAACGGCCTTTATTCAATCCACAGATATTAGAAATCGCCGGAGAAAAGGAGGAACTCACCTGTAGGCGAGGGACATGCATTGGAAGAGTTTGTTCAAGGACGTCTCGATGCTCAGCTGCTGGGAGGTGTTCTTGTCGTTCAATGAACTCGCGAATCTCTCGTAAAAGCAACCTGGCGTGGTGGAGATCGAGAACTCCTCCTGGTCCGGCACCGGCACGGCGAGCTCGTCTTCATCGTCTTGCGCCTCGGCCTCGAAGTCCGATACCATAAAGTGGCCCGAATGTATCGTCTCCCGCGAATCTCGTCCGCCATTCTTCTCTCGTTTGTTATCATTGCCGGCATGGTGAAAACCACCCTGGCTCGTCATCGCCGATGGTTTTCGATACATCAATTCCGCCTGCATCTCGGCACCGCTAATTCTCTGCGGACACGAACGGCGTCCCTTCGATATGTGCCCAATTTCACCACGAGTCTATCTTACAAATCTATGTCCTTGATAGTTTCCGATAATTGTCTACTAAATAATTTAAGTCACATTATATAAATAATACATTATAACTGCACGATGACAACAAAAATATTAATTAAAAATAGATAAAATATAAAATGTTAATTAAAAACTAAAATATCTTGATACAAACTTTTCATTGTAATGAAAATAATTCATTGTAATGAAGATATAAATTAACCCTTACCGTACAAGCTACAATTTGGTGCCTCATCTATACAAATCATCCATACACGGGTCACTAGAATCCGTTCGTTTTTTCACCTATTCAGAATGATTAAAAAAAATCTCTAAAAATTCACTAACATACTTTCAACTTTTTAGAATAAATATTGAAACTTTATTTTGAAAAATAATAAAATGTAGCATAATTTATAATTATCAAAAGACTCATAAGTTGGGAAAAATGGCATTTGATTTAAAAAATTATAACCTTTCATAATAAATGAATATAAAAAAATGACTCCAGGATTTTATAATTAATTTATGAAGTTTTGAAAAAATAAAGTATTAGAATTTCGAATTCTACAAAAAGTTGAATTATTGGAGCACATGAATATGAGTAATTTTTAATAAGGAACAAATAGAAAAAATCGAATTAAAAAATATGCATTTTTTATTTTGTTGTAAAATAATGTATTTTGTAGTGGAAAAAAATGTAAACACACATTTAGATAAATATGTAAAAAAAAGGCATACTCGCCTTTTCAGTTTCACTTTGTCTAAAAAAATAATTTTAGAAAAAAATTTTTTTAATGAAAAAAAAACAACATTCAGACATTAATTTAAAGTGAAAATAGAGAACTTATAATGATTTTGACACAATTTTTATTTTTCACAAAAAGCACCCTTTGTATACTTACGGGGGTCACTAGCGTTTCACGTCAACTTGAACTATCAATCACAGGCAGATTAGCAGCCGAGGTCGCCCCGCCATGCACAGATCTCCCTCATCACAAATTTTTTTTACAGAGAGGTAACAAGAGCCGGATTCATCGAGCTTGAAAGAAACTTGCACAAACAGGAATCGTTCGATCACTAGTGACCCCCATTTTGGGTAAGGGACAAAGATTAAATTAAAAATCGATTAAATATAATATAACAATTACAACTCATAACATTTCAAAATAAAATTTTTTTCTAATCTGAATGAATAACTGAAAGAGAGAGAGAGAAAGAGAGAGAGAGAAAAGAATAAAGAAATGTCTTTTGTAATACGGTAAAATAAAATTAAGTAGTTTTATTGATTAATTAGATGATCATAAATTTTTATAGTTCATTGATATTAAACGACAGATTGTAGCAATACTTGAGATTTAAAAATCTCAATCAAAGAATTTCGTTCTATTTGTTTTGTAGTTTAAAATGGGATTATCGAAAGTAGTATATAGCAGGATTAGACGACCTCATTTCAAGAAATTGCACACGAAGTCTGGATGATAGAAGAAAGGCTTGACAGACACAACAAGTTCCAGTTATCGAGCCCCCTGATAAATTCAACTCGATGCACCCCTTTTTTCTAAATATATCATATTCGAGTACTATGAGGAGAGAGAGAGAGAGAGAGAGAGAGAGAGAGAGGTGTGTGTGTGTGTATATGTGTGTGTACAAGACTAATTAATTAACTTAAAATTAAAAGTTGTACTAACTAAACTTTATTCCGTACCTTACTTCTATACTAATAAGTTAATT
>NW_012130080.1:3548591-3554453 GCF_000143395.1 Atta cephalotes | reverse complement strand
TTGTAGCACAGTAATAATAGTGCAATAATAATAATTATAAAAATGGGGGCTCCTAAAGAGGGGGGAGGCTCCTAATCATAATTGTTTTACTATGCAATTATAGTCACAAAAATCAACATAAATGTCAAACACTTTTTCTCAGTGTAAATATAACAATAATTGACAACGCACGATACACTTGCGGTCATATGATAAAATAAAAATCATGCTAAGAAGAAATTTTAATTTCTCTATATTCGATCTTATAACCTCCGATAATCAGCTGTACCTGTTCGTCTTCGATCTAATTGTAAGGAACATGAGTGCCTCCAAATTGGCGCCAGGCTTCCTGTCGATACGCACGATTAACAAGTTTATTTCGCAGTAGCACGTGACGGGGAACGATCAAAACCCCCTCTGGTCAGTTGAACGACCGTATCTCCGAAAACACACGGCCGGCCGTGTGCTCGTCTTTTACAGACTGAACGTCGATTTCTATGAGCAGCCGTAAATATGGAATTCACAATGGTCAGTGACTTCTCGGAGTTATATATAAAATTAAATGCGACTGAGACAATACATCACGACGACGTGTTCAACTGACGTTAATATGATCAAATATTGACCTAATTAGTAATGCCTAACAAACCTTCATGTAAGATTTAGTTGAGAATCATTTTATCTCTTACTTTATCTCTATTTACTTTTTAAATTTCGTTATGTTCCAATAACTATGAATTAAAAAAAATTTTTTCTAAAATAGAATTTTTGTCTCCGATGATTTTTCACGATTGATGCGTTTCAATGTAGATTTATTTTAATCTCGGTTCAATTTATTCTTCACCTTTTCTAATTTTTATATCCATTTCTACCATTGTAGAATAATCTTAATCTCGATTCAACTTGCTCTTCATGTTTTTCTAATTCTTAGAATTAGAAAGAAGAATTTATTAAATTAAGATTAAAATTAAACTACATTGATAGAAACGATTATAAGCCCAACCATTAGTTTCACCAATGTAAGATTAACTTTAGTCTTGGTTTAATGTATTATTTATCTTTATATTTTTTAATTCCTAGAATTAGGAAAAGATAAAGAATAAATTGAACCAAAATTTAAGTTAGTCTTTCATTGATAAATCTGAGTATAAATACATTGCGATTATCTGATTTTCTGACATAATATATTTCAAGTAAATTATTTTTGAGCCTGCGTTACTGATTTGTGATTATCAAATGTATTTAAATGCAAATATAAGACTAACAATAGAGAGAAGGCTGTTTTTGTAATATGTTCACGTGTTAACTGAATGGATTAATGGGAAAACATGTTACTGTTTATAGTCTAACAGAATTTGTAGAATTTCATATTTATTATAGCTTGAAGATAATTTCACATTCACATGTCTAAAAATATAGATTACTTAGTTGACCCGTACATAAAACATTCATTTAAGATATCATACTATGTTTCTTATTATTAAGTTATTATTGACTTGAATTAAAAAATATCTAATTGAATTAAAAAATATCTAATTTATGTTTAAATATCTATAATAATTTATATTATATAATTATAAATAATATTATTAATTTTAACACATTATGGCTAATATCAATATAAGATTCATATTGATGTGCAATAAAATCTCTGTTTCACTGTCATTTTGTATCATTTCGGTAATCATTAGTAAGATAAGTACTCAATTTACATACTAATAATGGCATCATATTAGGTATGGGAAAAAGTTCGTGGCGTTTTTTTAATGCCATCTAACGGGAAAAATGTCACGAACTTTTTCCCACACCTAATATTTTAAAGATATTATTGTTATTAATGTAATATTATTAATAGCATTGATTTGATTCCCAATTGCTCGCGAGATTCTGTGTAAGATCCTACATTTTACAATAGAAAAAAATATTTCATACGTTAAATTGATTCTTGTTAAAATTTTTGTGTTGAATTTTTAACATATCGAGTGTTATTTTAATATAATGTAATTTTTTTATGTTATTTAAACATTTTGTTATTTGAATATTTTATATTGAATTGTTATTTAACATTTTTTTGTGTTAAAAGAATCATTTTTTAAAAAATAATTATATTAACTGTACTTTAAAAAATTTTTAAACAAAAAGGGCGAATCAAAGGTGAATCATGTAAATTTAACATCAATATTTTAACAGTTTATTGTTTTATCATATATATAATGCTATAAATAGAACATGCTATGATTAGAAGGAATGAAAATTAGAAGAAACCGTGTAACTTCGAGGATGAAGTTGCGCTTCATTATGTAGCGATGAAAGAAACAAGAATTTTGAGCGAAGCAATTTAACCCTATTAACGTGACCTATTAACCGATTGTACAAAAATCGAGGCATCACCCGTTATAACCGGTTTCCCGCGGGTTCTTCCTGTTTGTTACCATTCAGCTTAAATTCTGCAGTTAAATTCTGAACGATGTTTCAGCAGAAAATATATCTTTTTTCGACTATATAAGATTCTTTTAGATACTATCGTATCACTCGATTGATTATACAATTGTCGTAAGTTCGAAATGCGTCAGGTCTTCTTGATTGCCTTTTTCCCCTTCAGCAATCTTACGCAAATACTTGCGACAGCTCACGCGTCATTTTCTAGCGAGCGGATTCAGCGTTATGACATTAGATGTCGAGAAATGTGAAGGTATCTCAACATTGCGAATATCGTGCGCATTTGACACGTGGAAAACGATAATTTATGTGGCACGTAAGATCCGTACTATCCTTTCGTACATCTACATTTTATTTCAGTAACGTATCGCCAAAATAATTTCGTCAACTGCTCGCTTTTTGCTAAAAATACCTGTAATGTTAAAAATATCATTGCTTGAATTATGATGAAACTCTTTTAAAAAATTTTATTTTTAATATAAAATTTAAATCATGTTAAACGTACTTGAACTGCAGCTTTCGCAGCTAATTTAATTGATGATTGTTTTATAACAAGAATATTAATAGAAATTTAAATTTATTTAAATTTATTTAAATTTAACAATAAATTTTTGTCAAGAGAATTTGAAATAAAAATTAAATTAAAGATAAAAAAAAGTATAATAAAATAAACGTTCAAATTTTTAAGTTCCAGTTTTTAATGTATTGGGTTGTCCGGAAAGTTCGTGCCACAAAAGATTTAAATTTAATAAATGAAATTAAAAATTTAAATCTTCTGGGTTTCAATTTTCCTTCAAAATTGGCACGAACTTTCCGACTCAATCCAATATTAACTAGTAAAATTAATTAGTGCATCATAATTCTTTGATTTCTTACATAAAGTGTTACTTCTTATTTATTACATTAAATATATTAACCTCAGTTTAATTAATTGGCATAACAATTATTTAATTTCTTACATAAAGTATTATTTCTTAGTTTTCTCGAGCCAGTTTTGAACACTATTCCGTAACACGCCGGTACCTCTCGCTATCTGTAAAGTATTATGCCCTTTGACCCTCTCGAGCCGGCTCTATCGCAGGGCGAAGTCAAATGTCTTATCCGTTCGCTCATTAATGCTCGTTGTGCAAGTGCGTGCGCCGCTTAGATTTCGGATCGTATAGATAAAAACGAGTATTTACAGCAAATATTGTGTAAGGCAGAGATCTCGTTTTATGTACGCAAGAATATCTTGTTTAAAAATGGTCACGTTAGCAACGAATACCGATTTCCAAATCATATGGAACAAAGTCAATGGAATTTACATAAAACACAATTTATAACATTGATATATTGATAAGTGTTAATAAAATTTTGATTTACGGTTTGATGACGACGTGTTTTTGGTATTTCTTCGTCTAATCCAGCAGGAAGAACCAGCTATTTCTGACTTAGATCGAGCAGTGGAAAATCTCGTGGTTCTAACCTTACTTAAGTGTAAAATCCTATACTTTTCAGCGTAACAAAGATTCAAAAAATCATACATATTGTTAGTAGATTAATCAAATATTTAAATTGGGCTATGACTCATAGATATAATTAACAATGAAATCCGATTGATCAATGCAATAATAATTAAAGGCACGCACATATGTGTATATTTATGTATATTATTATGTATATTTATCAAGTCAGATAATAATAAAAAAGTAAATCAAATAAATAAATGAAATGAATAAATAATAATTTAATTTTGTAACTTTGCATCAATTGAAAATCTATATCATATACATAAATCAAATCTTTTTAATAAAATGATAAAATCATCATCATCTGTCGTCAATTGTTAGAATAAGTCCACAACCTTGCTTTAAAAGGCCTTAAGTCAAAAGAGATTAAGTAACAATAATTTTTTACTTTAAACTATTTTGCACAGTCTTTAGATTTAAGCGAATTGAGCAAAATCCAATTCTTATGACCTAAAAGCATAAGTTCTGGCCGATATATCATTTACAACTTACAACTTACGGTCCCTTAAAACAAAGTTATAGACTTAGCCTTATGCAATTATTAATTATGTCACATTAACTTATCTAATTGAAATACGATTTATAACACAGAATATATTAGTATATAAAGTATATTCTTCCAAGATTAACTTAGATTATTACATAAAACTATACTATTATTTTTAACTCGTTTGTGTGATTTATTGTTAATATTGCATTCATGTTTTTTGTGTATTCGTACAATTTAAAAATGAAATAAATTAAATTTATTTGAGATTATTATCCTAATATGCTATTCTAAATTTTACTTCGAAAGCATCATCTCTGTTTCTTAGTATAATTGGAAAACACGGATGCAATATTAACAATAAATCACACAAACGAGTTAAAAATAATAGCATAATTTTTTTTATATATATATTAACAGAGAATATAAGCTAAACCAAGATTAACTTGGATTACACTATTACATAAAACAATTAAAATTATTTTTAACTATTATTTTTAGCTATTATTTTTAATAGTATTACTACATCTAAGTCTTTCTGATGTTTGTAGAATTTAAAAACAATTAAATTTATTATTCAAGATTACTACTCCAATTGAATACAGAATTCTAAATTTTGCTTCGAAACATTCAACATTACCTTAATACGTAAAAAAGCAATGCAAAAAGAAACGAAGACGTAGTATCTGGCAGAGGTGTTTTTATCATTTACTCTGTTTTGATTCGCCGGAAGCACCAAACACGTCCCTAATATTTCTGACATAATATTTACCCATCGAACAAATAGGAGTAGCTCCTTTAGCAGCTCAGGAATTTCTACTTTTCATTGAGTTCTGACAATAAGGATTATCAGGGACGTTGGGGACGATAATAACAGCGGTCGAACGCGTGTATTTACATGTTGCCTCCTTACGTCATTTTACGCCGGAACAGGATAGACAAAAAAAAACGGAAAAAATGCTTACGTATGAGGAAGTGGTAGTGGTACACGTATCATTTATCAATAAGTTTATTATCAATAGGTAATTCTAATTTGATTCTGAGTTCTGAGATTTGGGATGAATAAAGAATTGACGCATTGGTCAATTAACGAAATTCTTCAATTCGTTAATTCTTTCCTCGCGTGAGATTTCGAAGCGATTTCTAGCATCGTGGAGATACAAGTTTTAAAAACAATATTTCAACCATATATTTTTTTTTTCGATGAATCATTTCATCGACTGGATGGGACGATGTCTAATTATGTAAAGACTAGATTTAAAACAATTTTAACATTAAAAGCACCGACGATTAACGTATTTCTATTATTTAAATATATATATATATATATATATATATATATATATATATATATATATTATATATAACTAGTTACGTTACGTAACCTTAAAAGTTAGGACTACTTTAATTTTATTTTTTATATTAAGTTATATTATTTTATTTAGTTAT
>NW_012130080.1:3519713-3548564 GCF_000143395.1 Atta cephalotes | reverse complement strand
CCCGACCAACTTTTAATTTACGTCAGCCTCGGCCGTCCGCGTTCTATGGAAAGTACGTCCCGCCACGTTCTTATATAATACGTTACTTGTCTGTTGTCTACTGCTGCTGTTCGTTCTACTCCTCTCTCTCTCTCTCCCTCCCTCTCTCTCTCTTTCTCTCTCTCTCCGCCCACAGATCAAATAGCGCAATTAAGCCTCCGCGTCTCCCGAGTCGTTATCATTCTCGTTTCGCGTCCACGATTGTCCCCTCGACGTCGACGATCAAGAAAAGGACGCGACCGTCGTGCACCAGATGTTGGTCCAATCCGCGGGAATAATCCGCGCACGAATGTGCGACGTATGTATATGCGCGCGCGCGCAAGCGAGCGAACGCATTTTGCGATGAATTGCGCACATATGTATATACATATATACATACATACACACGCGAGAGGTAAGTTGGGACGAGCCTCCATCGCACTCACCTTCTGGACCTATCTCACACTCGTCACCGTTCCCCGTCGCCTCTGCCGTCGATGTGGCCAATGCAGGCCCGCCAGAGAGGGGCACACGCTTCGAAAATTATTTCTTCCCGATCCCCGTTGGCGGTCGAGGGGCACACGCTCGCCAGGCACACACCCGGGGGTCCGGCGCGTTCCCGTTCACTCCTTCCCCTTCGTCAGGCTGGGCCGCGAGGCGCCGCGCCCGGACGCGGCCCGTACGCGTTATTGCACGGCACACACTCGCTCATAACAGCACGGCGACGACGCCATTTGCGCACGGAGTCCACATTCGCCCACAATCGCCCGCGATACGATACACGACTGGCCAGGCAAGCTGGCAGGTCAGGCTGACGGCGCCGACCGACCACGCGCGCCACTACGCACAGCTGACGGAGGAATGCAGCCGCAAGCGCCGGCCAATGGTGACGCGCGCAGCTCCCCCCACCACTCGCTCGACGCGGCGAGGCGGCTTGCCGCTGACGCGGCTTTTTTAAAATTGTCCACAGCGCGGAACAAAGGCTCTGTGACATGTATTGGGCAAAGTTAGAAAAAATCATGTTTTAAACATGTTTTAAATATTTAAAACATGTTTGACCAATGTTTTTAACATGTTTTAAACATATTTTTTTTTTATAACTGTTTTTTATATTGTTTAAAATATGTATGAAGCATAAAGACAGAGTTTTATATTTTAAAAAACACAATGTTTTGTTTTTTAAAAAAAAACAAAAGCAAAAAATAAGTTTTGATTGGAATTCATTCCAAATAATTCCATAATATTAATAGTTAATAATATTTAAGATTACATTAAAATAATATTTTTTTCCAACCAAGGGGATGTATGATATATTATACGATAGTCACAAACGATAGTTACAAAATTATTTATTTAGAGATACGTCATTATCTCAAGAAATTTTTGCAATCTTTATAATTCAATCTTCAAGTAATAGATAATTAGTTGTAAGCAATTCGTACAGCGAACGGTACATAAACGAAAGTAGCTCAAACGCGATCCGCGTGCCACAGTATTCACATTTAAATTTATCATTGTCTAATTTTGTGCAAACTGCATTATTCGAATGGATAACCATACTATTATAATGGCTAGTGAAATCGTCATTGCAGCATTCACATTCAAATTTATCACTGTCTAATTTTGTGCAAAACTGCATCATCCATTCGGATAAGAGATTCGCGCAGAATTAGACAGTGATCAATTTAAATGTGAATGTTGTAATGATGATTTCACCTGTCATTATAATGATATGAGAAACCATTTATTAAAAAAACATGTTTTTTGATGAAGAAAAAAAAGAAGATACATTATCAAAAAGTTTTCAAAAGGAAATATATTATCGAGATGATTTCTATTATGTTGTGACAATTATTAGCACATGATGACATTTTCCAATACAAAATTGCAAAACAATAAAAGCTTGATGCAAAAAATAAAATTTTAATGTAAGAAATTCATGTTTTAAGTATGATGGTATTTCTGATATATGTTTTTTCAACACATTTATTCAAGAAATATCACATAACGGAAATACGTTCTTACACAAAACATGAATTTCTTGTATCAAAATTTATCATTTAGCTAGAAAATATTATGTTGGAAAATGTCATGCTAATTGTCACAACGTAATAGTTAGACTTCTGACCTGTGTCACCTCTCTCATATGCTTGTGATGCACACACTATTATAATTTAATTGCCACAAGCATATGACTTTTAATGTTAGTTCCGAACGGCGGATTTTCGAGAGATGTTTCTGTAGACAAAGATACTCTCAGGAGGTTGCCGGTCTTTTCCGAGAGGAGACACGAGCGTAAATATTTTAGTTCCGAATCCGGAACCTCTGGCATGATAAACCAGTGCGTTGTCTGCCATGCCACGCTCGCACTCATAAATTGTATAATAATATGTATAATTCTATATAATTATATATAATTTTACATGTAAGTTTATATATAATTATATTCAATTATATATAAAATATGTCATTTATTTGTGACATTTATTTATGACATTTATATACAATTATATAAAATTATATATATTTTTATATAATTTTATATAATTTATGTAATAAAACATTTATATAATTTATGTATATAAAACATTTTTTCCTGGATATTCATTTATATAACTAAGATACACCGGAATATATTAGTGAGTGCTTATAAAGAAATAATTAATTTCTCACATTAGTAAATTATTTTTTACCAATTAGTTAAAAGAGCTAAAGAATTGATTATAATCTAATTGATTGTATGAATCGACGAATTTTATACGTGAATAATTTCAAGAAAACAATACTTTATGTAGCAATATTTTATAAAAAAACTAATCGGAAATGTTAAGTAAAAATTTTTTTTGAAAAAGGTTACTTTGTTAATTAACAAATGTTTTAATCTAGCAATGCAGTCTATCTATTTTTACATCTCAAAAAATATATCGAGTTGATATTTTAAAATCCTTGTCATTACATTTTGGCAACATAATAAAAGAGCTATAACAATTAATATTTCTATAACAGACACAAATGGTTAACAAATGCATTTTTTGATAGTACAAACATGTGTAATTATTGTATCTATCTGTGTTACATAGAGAATTTATTCTCAGAATTCCATGTCCCAGCCAGAAAATTCGTCCGGTGGAATATCGCGGTCAGGTGGATATCTTTCAAAGTTTCGTGTATCGAGTTGATGTCGTACCTAGAAATTCCCAAATAAAATAGATGGTTTTAATACAAATTTTAAATAAAATTTTTGCATAAAAAATAAAAAAATTGAAAATGTGTTTTATTTACAAATTCTATTAATAAAAAGTGTAAAGTTTGCAAAAGTACCGTTGGTACAATGGGAGCCGGTAGAGCCAATCTTTGAAGCGCTTGCCAGTTAAATCCGGAAAACCATCTATTAAAAGAACAAAGATATAAATTATTATAAAGGAAAAAATAAAACATAGGCTACTTAAAATTTATGTATAACTAAATTATATGTAATTATGTATAACTAAATTATGTATAACTATATTATATTTGTATAACGAAGAAATTAAAAATTACACAAAGAAAACAAAATGAAAATGTTACCATCTTTTTTCTATTTTACTATATGTTATATTGAAGAAAGCATCTTATTTTATAAAATAAAAAATATCTTCTACAAAATGCTTTTTCACAAAAATATTTAGACATGAAATGTTTTTAAAGATATAAATATTTTTTTCTTCTTTGTAAAATCTTTCTGACGACTTACTTGTGATCGCGAATATCTTGTATTCCGTTTCGCTGGTAACCCAATCGTTCGGAAGCGTTCAAACGGAGTAATTTCTTGATGAGATTATTGGCGTTTTTGTTGACGATGTTTGGTATACTAACCATTTCGATTCCCTTGAGAATATTGTTATAAGTCGTCATATGATCGGATCCTCGGAAAGGCGGCTTACCAACGAGAAGCTCATGAGTTAGAATACCGAGAGCCCAATAATCCACCGCTCTAACAAAATGAAGAATTAAATGCGATGGAAAAAACATATAAAAAAATATACAAGGACAATAATATGGAAAAACATAGAAACAATCTAACAATTATAATGAACGTTAGAAAAATCTTAAATATCTTACCTGTCATGGCCTTTATTCAAAATAATTTCCGGTGCGACATACTCTGGCGTACCGGCAAATGTCCACGTTTTGGCCGGACCAATTTTCTTACTAAAACCAAAGTCCACCTATGGAAGAGAGATAATTTTTTTTCTTGTAGAATTTCTCATTCTCACGATCGGGCTCGCTGCAGTAGGCAGGTGTGTAAATTATATACAGCACAATAAAAAAGCATTAACAAAGAAAGCGCCAAATTAAGCGCTAAATTTTTAAAAGGATCAATTCTCCATTTACCAATTTGCATATGCTCGCTTCTGTTAGATTTAATTTTTTCCAAAACTTGTACTGTACATCACCAACCGTTGGAATGAATAATTGTTTATTTCCTGATGCTACTAAAATCTTTCAGTACATACAGAATTCATTACATTCAGTACATACTGTACAAAATCATTTTAGCATCAGGATATCGTTTTCCTAGAACAGAAACGTGAAAATTTTCTCTATTAATTTCAATAGTAAACAAAATTTTTATCTTTCAGATTTCTGTTCTAGTTACATGATTAAATTTCATCCTCTATAAAAAGATATTTAAAAAATTTTTTTAAAGATTATGTTATTCATAAGATTGATAAATAGAAATTACATTAAGAGGGACAGCAAAATCTTCTTTGCGCCTTATATTTTAGCAGGAGGTCCGATTATAATAATCTCTATGTATATTTCAAAGAAACTTTAATAATCGCATAATTGAAAGTTAAGTTATTATAATTAAAAATCAAATGTCTCACCAACTTTAAATAGCCACGTGTGTCGAGCATAAGATTTTCTGGTTTGAGATCTCGATAAACAATGTTTAGTGAATGAAGATGATCGAGGGCTTCTACTACACAGCCCACCATAAACTGTGTAGTGGCGTCATCGAAAAGACGTCTCCTTTGAAGAGTTGTCCAAACATCTCCACCGAGACATACTTCCATAAGAAAATAAACGTATTTGCTATCTTTGTACGTTTGATAAAGCCTTAAAAAATGCAAAATTATATTAATTTTGGTCTAATTAATATTGTTTAAAAATTCTTTTGTTATACTTGATTTAAATTTATTAGTATCAATTATTTTTTTATTTACATATTTTTATTAATCTCGATTACAAATTTTATGATGTTAGTTGTTTTTACAGTTTATCAACAATTGAGAAACAGAAACAAATTAAAATATATTTATTTTATATTGATTTGAAATATTTTATTTCAGCAATGGTAATTTCATAATATTACAAGTTAATCGTGATGTACATTGTAATATAAAATTTCAGTGAAAGATAACTTACTTGCATATAAAAGGAGAATCGCATGCTTGCATAATATGTTTCTCATTCAGCACATGCTCTTGCTGTTGTTGCTCGACCATGACCTTCTTCTTGAGTTTCTTCAGAGCGAAGCTCTTATTCGGATTGGATCTAAGTGTCACCAATTCAACACGACCGAATCCACCAACTCCTAACGTTCCCCTTGTTTCAAGGTCGATCAAGGTTAAATTTGCATACTCGTTAGTCCACTTCTTTGGGGTCAACGAACGCTTTTGCTTTTCGTATTCAGCTAACCAGTTCTTGTTACGAATCTCATCCAGACTGCCCAGATAGTTTAGAAATGACCTGGCAATTTCTTCAAATTATGTAATATTTTTTAACGTTTTGTATTTAAAAAAAAATTCTTAAAATCGTCGTCCATGATTAATTATGATCTCTTTGTAAAATAAAATAATAATTTTGTATAATAGTTAACAATCTTAAGGGATAATTTCTTAATTTTTAAAATTTAAATTTTTAAAATGAATTTATCTTAAAATATCAAGATAAAAAAATGTTACAATTTTAAGTAAATGACTGATATCTCAGATTAAATAATTTACGGTTATAGAAATTGAGATAGCTTTTGCAACTTATATTTTTTTAATTTGTTTAATTTGATGACATACAACCAATTTGACTTCAGAGATTTATTAATTATAAAATATCGCGTGTATTAATTGAACTCACGTTCTGTCCAGAGTCAAGCATTCGACACCAGGTGCAAGCGCGATCGCGTTGGCACGTCGTTCACCCTCGTCATCATAGAGAGCCAATTCGCCGAAATACTCTCCTTTGCCGAGGACTACTAGTTCCTCTTCACCCCCATATTCGGTATCTTTGGTGATTCGTACGTTGCCACCACTGATTATATAGAATTTTTCACCCTTCTCGCCCTGTCGCAGTATTTTCGCTCCAGCCGGAAAAAATTCCTGCAAGCATTATTATAACGTTCTTTTAAGCCATATTATAAACTAAGCGGCGAGCAGAATGGTATCTTTTAAAATATCTTCTTACTTACTACTCTTATAAGATCGGATATCTTCGCAAGCACATGATCCTTGGGTTCCGGAAGTTTTTGAAGAACGGAAACGCGTTGAAGGAAACGGATGTTGCCCTCCAGTTGTTCCTGAGCTGTTCTCATCATTATAGTTAAAAATACTGATCTGTCGAGAACCCATACTTTTCCAGCTTTCTTTACTAAAACACAAAATTAGACACATGTATTAATTTAAAAGCATTAGCACTTTTTAGTTCTCAAGAAAATTTCTAATTTTTTAAATTTCTATGATATATAATATGTTTAATAATATTGTAAATTACAGATTTGAATATACAAGGTGTTTGGAAAATAATGATAAATCTTTCGCATAGAGGCAGAATGGACTAAACTAAAAGTTTTCTATCATTTTACAATTTTCGTAATAGTTAACAAGATATTAATTGCTAAAAATTATCGAAAATTGGTCTCCAATAATTTTTTATTCAAATACTATCAACTTTACAGAAAAACTGCAAGAGATAAAAATTATTTATTTTCTTCTCATAAAGCTCTAAGAATTAAAAAAAATTTTTTTAGAATTTTTTAATACTATATTTTCTTATGTTGGTAAAAATGAGAACATACAGTACTAGAAGTTGATAAAAAATTTTGAAAAAAATTGTAGAGTTCTATGAGAAGAAAATAATTTTCGTCTCTTGTAGTTTTTCTGTAAAATTGATAGTATTTGAGTAAAAAATTATTAAAGACCAATTTTCAGCAATTTTTAGCAATTAATGTCTTGTTAACTATTGCAAAAATTGCAATATGGTATAGGACTTTTTTTTTCAGTTTAATCCATTCTGCTCCTATGCAAAAGATTTATCATTATTTTCCAAACATCTTCTAAATATAGCTTATCTTAAAAAATTTCTTTTTTTATAATATTTATATAAACTTAAATATATTTATATTTAATTTTGAGAAATATTTCCTAAAATGTATAAAAAATTTTTAGAAATGTGTCGATTTTTTAATTCATTTTTTATACTTACCGCTAATAGATCGAAGTCTTTTTGTATTATATAATAAAGCAATTTCTCCAAACGCAACTCCTGGTCCGAAACTTCTTTGGAATTTGTTCCCCTCGTAAATGTCAAAATCTCCTTCCGCCGACACGTACAAATGCGAACCTGTAAATAAACAATACGCTTAAAAAATTTACATGTATAACTGCGTACATTAATATTTAGTAATTGTTCTGTAGATGTGTACTAATATATTTCTAGAATTTATATAATAATATATAAAGTTTTCGTAAAAAGAGGCTATACCTATATCGCCCTCTCGGATAACTTGAGTATTAGCGAGAATTTGTTTTGGATACATAGCAGAAACGAGTGACTCCACCTGATTTTCTTCAAGATTACCCAGAAATTCGTTCTCCAAAATAGCTCTTTTAATTTGCCTGGCACTCCTATAAGTAAATAAAAAAAAGAACGATAATATATATTCTATACTTTTTCGAAAGGAATGAAATAAAATAAAACCAATATCGAATTAGAAAACAATTACATAATAAACAATTAAAAACTTATAATCTTCGAATATCATTATTTTCATTAATTATTATTAATTATTATTAATATATATAAATTTCAACGCTAGCTATCATAAATTATATTATAAATTATTATTAATTTATTAATATTTATCATTATTATTTTCTGGTTACCTGGCATCTTTCTCGTATACGGGTGTCGGTGCCGAGGGTGGCGTTGGCGTTCTTCCGATGACGCCACCTCTTGGATTATTTACATGTTGTTCGCCATTGTTCACAGCAGCCGCATCTTCTAATCCAGATTCTTCTTGATGTGAAGGAAAGTGATTGACATAATTGGCCTCAGACGGCGGTGACGACACTATGACTTTCGTGAGTGATGTGGATGATTCGGATGATGATGGAACAGTGCCATTTACAGTTATCGGAGGCAAGGTACCAGGTAACGGACGTATCTAATAGAGATTGAAGTAATATTTTAATAAAAAAAATTTTTAATTAGAAAGATGATTTTTATAAAATTATACCTCTTTTAATGATAAGTGATTTATTTATAAATTACGTTAATAAGACGTACGACGCCTATAGTGAAATTGGAGTCCTCGTAGCCCGGCAGAGGGGTGAGATTGATGCTACCCCTCTGCCCGCGGAATGTTAGGATGTTGGCCCTCGGGAAGCATGAGAACCTCATGTTATCTTCGTCCAAAGCATGTCCAAAGCAAATTCTTTTAACACCTGAAAGAAATGTGTCCCTTTAATATTTACTTTAAGCATAGCATCATTAGTAATTGTATTATTTGATAGAAAGAAAAAAATATAAATTTACATTGTAAACATAAGAAAAACATGTAGATATATATATTGGAAATTCGTAATATAACATAATAATTCTTATGCACTTTTTATGTGCACAAGTTTTTACAAAATATTATATAATGTGTAGCAAAATTGTGCAATATTTTAATATTTTCTTTGTTTATTAATATAATTGCATCCCTGATGACATGTTAATTAATTCACAACGTAATTTTTATTCACAATTATTTCATCTGTAATATTTAACATTAGAAGAATTCTCTCTCTTTCTCTTCTTCGTTAGTTCGCCGAAACTCAAAGTCTCACAAAGATCTAATTATTTTCGCGCAGGGTAATCAATTTAAGTAAATGAACAAATTAATGAAGAGATAATTAATTTGATCTCTGACATTTAAGATGACGTATAATTTTATTCCGTTTGATACATCCAACATATCTGGCTAATAATTATTTTCCATCTGCGTTGAACGTTTAATTAAGCTGATAGTCATAATTGAGCGGAACATAATGCTAGGACAATTATTTCGGTCACTCACTCATATCACGTTCCTTTCTTCATAGTGGCTCTCAACAGGTAATTATTCTTCAATATCACTTCACGCGGAGGTCACTCATGACCGCATTCGATTTCTTCGTCGAGCACTTCGACTCGTTCGGATCGCGTTACGCTCATCATATAACTACTCCACTTTTTGTGACACACAGCTCTTTTTTTTTATACGACTCGGTCTCGCTGCGAAAGTCGATTGTCACCACAGCAGTCACATGCTTATGCTAATGGTGTTTGGTGCACGTGATATATTGTGCCTTGACGTCATAATGCATTAGCACATGCTCATGATGAATATTCTCGACACTTTACCAAGTCCGATCATCCTTTCCTTTTCGTTAAGATTTTTAGTTATGGCAACTTTTCTGGAAAGAAGCGCTATATAATATGCTGAAGTTTTCAAAATTGTAAATGTCATAATAAATGAATAAATAAATGAGCTTGCGATCATTAATTTGCAATTTGTATTTGTGTTGCATTAATATTTCTTATTACTTTGTAGTAACTCTTATAAATTAATTTCTTATATATAAAATGCAGTACAAAACAAATTTTATTAGATTTAGCATGAAGATTTTACTCCTTCTGTTCAAAGGAGTTCTAAAATAATTTCAATAATAATTTCGTTTCTTTCTTTTTTTGTATATCTCAATTAAAATAAATGTACCTAGAAAACTTGATTTTATAGATATTATTGATAAAAGTTTCTTCAAGATACTGTTGAAATTTCAATTCTTTAAAATATTCAATAAAGTTACACAGCTTGTTTTATATATATATATATATATATAAAATTGCTGTCAACTGCTTCAAGTTGCAATATAGGAACATCTTCAATTCTTTATTAAAATTTGAGAGACTCGCAATTATTATTCTCTTCAGCACCGCTCTTTCGCAAAAAATCCGCCAAGGCTTGCGTATATCTTATTGTGAAACCACTCGATAAATTCACGTTGTTGTTAATCTTGTTACGATGCGATACGATGAGTTATTCGGTTTTATTAGAATTTTTTGCAAGATGCACACAAAAGTGCAAGCAAATTTATTCACTTCTAATTTTTCCCTGGGTATTGTTTCACGAGGAGACGTCACTTCGTTTATCACCGATATGCAAACAGCGCAGGAATTTTGAGGTGATATCTTTTAGTCGTATCCATTATTCAAGACGCTTTAAAAGCTTTAGTTATGTCAATTATTATTATTTCATGACTTTGGTGTCAAAATGACTTTTCTTTTATCAACACTTGAAAGAATTCTTTTCGGAATCTTTGAAATTCTAGTATTTAATAATGAATATATTATGGTAACCAAATAAAAAAGAGAATTTATAAAACATAAATTACTTAAACATAAAAAAGTTTTAAAAAAAGATAAAGAAACAAATCAAAATTTAGAAAAAATTAGATATTAATCTTTATAAATTGCAAGGGTAATACAATTTTTCTATTGAGTTCATCAATTGTTGAACATTTCATATAATTATTATATTTTCATAAAATTTCAAGACAATTCTCTGTTGCATATTGTCAAAATATTATAATTATTTAATAAATCACAAAAACGTATTTGCATAGATACAATCTTCGCATAATTGTCTAATGATACGTGACCTCCTTACACTCATGCAAGGTCGACTCGTATCGGATTGTACGCACTATATTGAGACCATAATAACGTTATTTGATTGAATGCATAAGCAAACGATTATCCAAACCCTAAATATATATTCTCTGATTGTTGAAGCATGCACGATAAGTTCTGTGTGCAATCAATTAATTAATAGATCATTTTCTACAATAAGATTTTTGAAAATTCATTAAATACATTATCTCTTCCATAATAATCGGTTGTAATAAAAAAGAAATATTTCAAAATTATCTGTATGATAAGACAAATTGTGTCAAAACGATTCATAAGCAATTGCATCGCTGTGAAGTAATTGAATTCAAGCCTACGAGATCTTATCGCGCGCACTAAGCTACAAATATTATATAACTATAATTAACGAAGCGATAATATCATTGTTCATTATTCGAATAAGCAAATCACACGTTTTGTCATCGCGTTCCGAAATAAAAAATAAAAAAATACCTCGCACTTCCGGTATTTTAAAATAAATTAATTGAACTACTTTTACATAACAAGAAAAAGAGTCGGAAAAGTACATCGGGTTTCGTAATTGAAAAAAGTTTTTTGAAAAAGAAATACTATTCAACCCATATTACACATCAGCAAGACTTGCTTAAAATACTATATTCGTAATATTTTATATTCATATAAAATATTTTATATTCGTGTCTTGTAATATATAAAATCGTTATTTATTGTGATGAATAAAATATACAAAGAGAAAGATGAGGAAAACCAGAGCGAAAACTGCGGTCGATCGACAATTACACGCAATTCCATTTTCTTAGTATTACATTTCTTGTCTGTAAAAAAACATGCCTCGGTAACAGCTCGGAATTAAGGTCTCAAAAGAATAAGTACGGTTTATGTCTCGTTATGCGGCGATGCGCTCGACATGATTTGCCAGCGCATCGTGCGACATTTTTTTCGCTTCGCTTTTCAGTGCAGTTGTTTATGTAAAATTGCGAGGTCACGAATCCCGGAAATGATGGAAACGTAACGATATTGTAATCTGTTGCACAATGAGCTCGGTGTCGATTTCCCTGACGGAAAACACCGGCAATATTTAAACGCACGTCATGATGTGGTTGCGAAAAACCAATGACAAGGATAAATAAAACATAATAAGATTCTTGTCTCATTAAGTCTTAAAATATTCAGACTTATGTATTTTTAAACCGAATGTATCGTTTGTGGGCAACAATGATTCAAATTTTAATAATTGAGGAAACTTTATAGTTTATCTTGAAACTCAAGTGTCTTTCCTTCAACATACAATTTTTTAATTCGGTTTATTGTAAAAAATATAATTTAGATTTGATTAGTTTAGATTTTTTTTTACAACAATTTTTGTTTTTATTATTTATTAAGATTATTTTTATTAACAATAACACAGCATTAAAAATAGATTTACATAATGATTTATTTGCAAATTACTAAATCATAAACTTAGCTAATTAATAATTAAGAATAAAATTAAGTAGTAATTATAATTCAGAGTCTAAGAAGTCAAAGCATATTTTTAAAATTTAAATGTCCTTTTCATACATTTTACATTCTTTTCTTCTGATAATTATGTAAAGATTCTTTTCTGTGTGCTAATTATGAGTTTTCAGTTTTAGAACTTTGTTATTTCACGTGATGATATTTTTATGTTTTGCAAACATTTTATAACGTAACACAAAGATAACACGTGTTATATGTGTTAAGGTAGCGAGCAATTGAGCATTACCCATGTTTTATCGATATATTTGCGAAGAAGTCTGCGTACACATTTCAAGCCGCGGACAATTAAGGTAATATTGTCTGATAACATCGTTATATATATAGATGCCTCTTTTATACAGGCGCGTTTAATCAACAGTATCGACAATCACATTGCCGAGGTTAATTAACTTCATTTATGCCTATACGTATGGCAATAATTAATTTTCTCAATGCGACACACGCGTGTTATATGCGTATGACGTTTGCTTTGTAACCAATAACTATTTTTTTATGGCTTCATTTGCTAATTATCACTCATTAGTCTTTTTTGCAAGTTATTTGTACTCAGGATAGACAAAGGTACGAACGCGCAATAATTAAAAGTATTACGATAATTAATAATAAAAAAATAATGATAATTTTGAGAAAAATAAATTTTCCTATTGCACGTAATGTTTAGATACTTAAAAGCTATGTAATAATTGATCGCAAATAAATCTATATAAATTAATAAAGGGAGTATTGAGCTTTGAGTTCTTAATATGTAAACACAATGTAATTTTTTTCTTTTAATTATTATTATGCGTTACTCAATAAAAATCTAGTTATATATTTTTTCGTAATAAAATTTGAGAATAATATATTAAAAATGATATAAAATAAATATAATATAAAATAATATAAAATATATTAAATCTGTTTTATATTTTTTCGCAACAGAGTCAAATTAAATCGTGCAAGTTGTATACAAATCGAATTAACAATCCAATATTTATACTCTCATTGCGATATTGATTAAAGAAAACCTTTTCACTTGGTTGCCATCTTCAGTTTATCGACATCGGAATGCAAGTCGATCTTGATGATTTATCTAGAATGATATCAGAAAATGCAAGTCGATCTTGATGATTTATCTAGAATGATGAAGATATCAGAAACTAATCAACGTTTCCGTAAATCGATTAGATAATTGATCGCGCGAGAAAGATATGCGATGAGAAACAAATCTATCATAGTATTGTCTTGAGCGAATTCGATGACGTGCAATACAATTAGCGGTGCTTTTTTGCGAAACTCACCCTTCAGGTTGACGTGAAAAATCTTTCAAGCTGGACTGAGAATCCTGCGTCGGAAGGCCCACTAAGGAACAATGATGATTAAGAAAGATTATGTGCTTTTCGCTCGCGCGATCTTGAAGGAAAAAGACATAAATCTTTTTTTTTCAAGTACGACCGCACGGAGGTGTACCGCATGAATTCGCACGTTCGACTGATGCTCAGGTACAACAAAGACGAAGAAATCTTATCTAGCCGATAACAGAGCGGCGACGAGCAGTGTCAACAAGCAGGTATATGTGGCGCGCGAGCATCTTATCTAATGAGTCTATTCTTTTTCTTTTAATAAGCCTGCCTTCGTGTTCTTTGTCAAACGTTCGTATAGACATTATAACTATCAGGAAAAATGTACTCTTTTTTTTTCTGGGTAGCAGTACTAATTTAATTTTTGTTTACTTTGCTCCTTATCAATATGGACTATGAATAACGGTTAAAAATTTTGCTTATAATCTTTTTATTTCTTTTTTATTTTTTATTTTTTCGGAAATAAGTAAGATCATAATTCTAATTAAAATTACTTTATTGGAATCAGCATGTAATATTAAGTTTTAATGCCATATAATTAAATTTAAGATAAAAGTTTCTATAAAAAACACTGATAATTAATTTCAATTTAAAAATACAAATTTATTGTAAATTTTTTTGGTCTTAAATAATATTTTTTATTAGATAAAACAATATTTCGTTTAAATTGGAAATAATATTGATCTATTCGATTAGTTTGAATGTTGCTGCAATTCGAAGATTAAAATGCTAATTTTATTTGATTTACAATTTATATCGTCATTATACACTTTTCTAAGGTTAAAGTAAAATATTTGAACATAAGATAAATGTTCGAATATAATAATATCTGTTTGTGTGTGTGTTGCTTCAGCAACGATTTACACTCTCACATTAATCAATAAAAATTGTACACGTGCAAATTGTACAAGTTTTCTCAATATAAAAGTGTAACTGAACATCAAAATATATATAGGTCGTTATCTAAGACAACTTTATCGTAAAATTTTGAAGTTTCACTTTCTTTATATGATAATATGAGCAATTAAAAGAAATATTAAACATTAATGTAATTATTAAGTATTGTAACATAAATATTATTATATTTGAAGATATGCTGTTATTAATGTTTTCAGGAGCAATTAAGAAATCTTCGAGAAACATTTTTTCGTTTTGAAAGAAACACTTTAAACAATTAAATCTATTGTCAACTACACTTAGCAATTGCAACAAAAAAACTCTTTCAGTTTAGCAATGATTATCTGTGAAACTAAAAAAATCTTCTTTTGATCTCATTTGCTTTTATGTTTCTTTCATTCTTATCTGCGTAATGATAATCTCTTATCACGAGTTTTTATCATTATTTATATGCTTTATTTAGCACCATGACCGGTGCGCTCCCATTTTTATTCTTTAATATATTTTTCTTGCGATAACTAAAATATGTCCACTTATGAATTTAATTTTTTAGTTGTAAACTATTTATTTAAATGGTTAAATGATATTTTCGTTATCATCTATCAAAATGATTTGTCAAAATGAGTGATCACCCTTTTTTTTGTCATTCATCTTTTTTTATTGACAATTAGATAGCAACATTAAGCAAACAAAGGGAATAGTCCTAGAACTTAATATCCGTTGTTTGAAGACAATTCAGCTTATTTTATCTGAGATTCTCTACAATAGTTAATCACTCAATAAATAAATCATCTCATATTAATGTTATATTATTTCTTTAATAATTTTAGAGAGAGAAGGAGAGAGAAGTATAGAAACTCACATATCAAAATATAAAAATCTATTAATATTCTGCCTAATGGTAAAAAGATATGCTAATAACACATATTTAATTTAATTTGCTAGAAATACTCACCTCTCAAATTTTACGATTCCGTTCCTCGCTAGTTATCTCTATGATCTTGTATTGTTGCACAATAAAGTGTTAAATATTTCACTTTAGATAAATGGCATTATCCTTAAGACACATTAATAACTACATTCTTGCAACTTCTTTTCGTCGTTTGTAATCACACGATGATCATTTGTCACTGCAGATTTCAATTGTCATTTGAATTAAATACTTGATTGTTTAATCAAGTCACACGACTTGAGCATCGAAAATTCAGATTCATTGTTAAATTAAGATTTTACCGATAATTATTGCATATATATTTGTTGCAAATTATACATAACGCGATTAAATAACTCTTTTTTATTTCAAGTTAAAAGAGTTAATTCACCACTTTCTTAATTAATTTATTAGTTACGTCCGCCGTACGATGAAAGTAACTCTCCCATGCGATGATTTATGACACAATTATACCAATAAAACGTTCACTTAGCTTTTTCTTTTATATAAAATTCTACGTTTGTCATGCTTATCGGCATCACTGTCGATCGGAGCCAAAAAGTGCTGATAAGTGAAACAACTCAGGTGCTATCGACAGGCCGGCCTCGATGCCACTAACAGAAAAACACGCTCACCTTTTCTGCAGTGGTAAATACAGTCGACGACGTGGGGATATTGGTAATTATTATCGTTTGGCACTCTTATCCTACGATATACCGAGCGTCGTGTTCACATCATCAAGTACAACTCGATTCATCTTTTATATTTATAAATTATATACAATTAATATATTTATAATACAAAATTAGGATATTGTATAAAACTAACAAATTAATCACGCATAAGATTAATATAAAAAATAAAGCTTTGTCATGTATATGTATATTCCTATAACATGTAGAGAACTTTACGTTTATATCCTAAAGCAGTCTTTACATTTTTATCTTAACATTTAAATCGATACTATAATATATATATATATGGAAAGAATGATTTTGTCGAAATTTTTAGATAGATGTCAGTAGATAGATTTCAGTAAGAACGTTCTTTCCGTGTGTATATTAGTGAAGTTAATTGATATTCTTTTACGGTTACTCTTATCGTTGTTCGCTGCTTTGCTCGACCACTTTGATCATTGCGGAAAAGACTCCGTTCTGTCTTTGCATTAAATCTGTCGGTGAGCCGTCTTCGATAATTTTGCCCTCGTCGAAAACAATGATGCGATCACAATATAACAAAGCCGATGCTCGATGCTGTATACAGAAAGCAGTTTTGTTAAAATATTATCCTTATGTAATGAGAGATTCAATTTTCAAGTATAACAATTTTAGAAAATATTAAAAAGACGTACTTTTTGCAGTTTATTGATAAGAAATATTTACTATCATCAAGTTTAAAATATGCTTAACTGATATCAATATATTATAATAATCTATATTATAAAATTTCAAATTTATTCCTGCATGACATTTAAGAATTCAAGATAAGTAACTTTATATTTAGCAAGTACGTAAACTTAACATTTAATTAATAGTTTAATAAAATCAAAGAAAAATTGATCAAATTGCAATATCAAGCTAGTTAATTCAACATTGATGGAATACATCGATTACTTATTTAGCAAAATGTACATTTAATTTATTGAACGCTTACTAACCGCGATGGTGATTACAGTTCTGTTTTCGAAAGCGATAGTTGCCGCTTTTAGAAGTGATTTCTCAGTGCCTATATCAAGTGCGCTAGTCGCTTCATCGAGAATGACGATACTCGATCGCTGAAGGATCGCACGTGCCATGCAAAGTAGTTGCAGCTGACCTGCAGAAAAGTTTTCGCCACCTTCTCGTACTTCGAGATCTACATCAAAGTTAATTTCAATTATATTATATTGTTATTTTAAATGTATTATGTTATTTATCATATTAATTCATATTATATTATATTGCGTACTCAGTCCCTCGGGATGCGAAGCTATCACATCCTTGATTTGTGAAAGTTCCAAGGATCGCCAAATTTCTTGATCCTTGTGTTCCGAAAACGGATCTAAATTTTCTCTATAAAAAATAATTAATTTTAAGCTCAAATATATGTACTTAATTTTTAGATAACCGTATATGTACGTATTATGCGATGCAAATACAAGCTGTGAATTGCGAGCCGCGTTAAAGACTAGACATTTTGCAGTAATAAGAGATTTATGACTGTATTATTTGCGCACCTGATCGTGCCGCTAAACATTATTGCATCTTGCGGAATGGTCGATAACCGAGATCGTAGTATTCGAAGAGGCACTTGCCGGATATCAATTCCATCTAACAGGATGCGTCCTTGACTGATTTCGATCAGTTGGAAAAGAGCCATTACGGTCGATGATTTTCCGCTACCGGTCCTTCCACAAATACCCAACTGCGAATATTAATCGTATAATAAAATATATAACAAATACATATCTTATAAACAAATGTAATTATATCATATGATTGTAAAATATAATAAAATATACAGTCTCAAAAAAGAATGGTTCCATTTTCAATCTTTAAAAAGAAATTTTACTCTTTAAAGTGACAATTCACTTTAAAGTTTTAGACAGCAATGATTATTGATTTTTTTTATATCATATATATATATATATATATATAATTTATTTTGCCCATATTATTATATTATCTACTATTTTATCTACGGATTATTGATTACCTTTTGACCAGCTGGTATTTTTAAAGACAAATCTGTGATCACCGGATTTCTGTCAGCATCGTAGCGCAAAAAGACATTCTCAAAAACGATCTCTCCTCTATTAGGCCAGTCACTGGCTACTCGTAAACCTAAAATCCAGCAGTTAAAATTAGCACGTGTATGATAAGGAAGATAACGGGAAATAACCGATGTTAGTTGATTTGTAAAAGACATTTTTGCGTTGTCTAGCGATTTGTACATTATACGTGTTTTCGATAATACACAAATAAAACATCGAATCATTTTAGGAAGTTGATTAATTGTCAGATTTTGATCAATATTTAAATACAATTGAAGTACTGTATACAGTATCGTTTTAATAGATGATAATAATAAAAAACGAAATAGTCAATTGATATTTAATAATACGATATTTTTAGAACTAAAAAATATCAATCGTTTACTGTTTAGTTTGTGACTGTCACGAATTAAAAATTATTAACGTCATTAACTCGGATTATTAATACATTTTGTTTATCTTATTATGTAAGCTTTTCATATCTTTGCAAATTAAGAAGTTTCAATGGCTTTTAGGTTGAAAATTACCGTTTTCATGAAGCTTCTCCGGTTGCACATTTTTGTAAGCGCAAATTCGAGCTACACTTCCCATGTACAACTCGATCTCTGCGCTAAACTTGATCATCCAGTTCAATACCGGCACTAAGAGAGTATAATTTATTGTCAGACCTACTAATCTCGGTGTTACGCGACTTGGGTACAGCTCCGCAGAAAGTAAAGCTGTAGAAATGGCTACTACCACGATAATAGCGCCCAAATAATCCTAAAATTATTTATGAGACAATAAAAATCATCGAAGAGTCTGTCACTAAAGCCAGATATTTCATCAATGTATGGTTTATATAATAAATAAATTATATATTTATTATTTACAATAAAATTATAAAATATAAATTTAATACCAATCTTTGAATTATTTTAATTATTCAATTTTAAAAGTTTAGAAATTAATTTAAATTTTTTGGGGTAATATAGGCCGATTAGGACAAACCTTTTCGACAACATATGTCAAGATCAATGTCGCAAAGATCTTCCTCAATCATATTTACCATTTTTTGACATTTATTGTATATGACTCATTATATTTACCAATGCGATGCCAAACCATCTGCTACTAGTGTTTAAAATAAGAAATGCATTGGTGTTTATGTCGAGGTGTTTCATCATCTCCTCTATAAAGCGATTCTCTTGCTTGAATGCCCTTAATGTCGGAAGGCCGGATAAAGTTTCTGAGAAATGCGCTACTACTGGTCCTCTCGTACTTGAAATTCCAATAAGAAAGTCAAAAAAAAAGATTAATGAAAATTTTTCAGTTTAAGAATACAAAACAATTAGATTAATTTTATTAATTACTCGCAAATGTGTAGTGCTATCTTGCATATTATTTTTTATTTAAACAATAATCATTTATTTGTTATTATTAATTAATTGTTTATTTGTAAAGTATTTGTGAAGTATTTGAAACTTAATAAGAATTTTTTATAGTTTTACGTTTCTTTTTGGTTATATAAAAGAATATAAAGAAGTATTTAATATTTCATAATGACTATCATGAGATAATAATGATTATTAATACCTGCCATCTAGACATTGTAACTGCCTAGCGCTTCGTTTGTAGAATTTTTGCAGTGCATAATAAGCGCAGCTAATTGGTATAACAGTGATCAAGAACCATGGTGAAATAATAATATTAATGATCATCACCGAACCGCAGAGTAATACAAAAGACGTCAGTCTCTTGATCGCCGTAGCCATTTTCTTGAGAAAAGGAATAAAAAATTTAATTTAGGTTCTATTAAAATGACTTTATATTAGATTATTTTTAACAATATTTATACATAATATTAAATATATGATATTAAATTGTTTTGGCGACTATAAATTAATTGTCAAAATACAAGAAGTTTAATTAGTCAGTATATCTATTTACCTTGTCTATGACACTTATGTCTGCACTAAACCTGCTCAGAATCTTTCCAATGAGATTGCATTCGAAGAATGAGATGGGTGCACCAAGAAGTCCGATGATAGCTTCTTCGTGCAATTTTCGTCTAGCTCTAGCACCTAGCCATTGACCTGATACATTGTAAAGTACTGATAAAAAAATTGAGCCCACGGATATGATGATGTACACCATGAAATAGGACACTGTCTGAAAAAGGATCGATGTTCAAAATTATTGTAAGAGCACGTCATCCGTGCATGGTATCATCTTTTTTGATTGTAACAATATCACTATATTTTTAAATATTAACATATAATATCTTTTCGTAGTAACAATAAATTATTCTTAAGTCGTTAGTAATGTTGACAAGCATGTAATTGCATCAATTGATTATTGACATTAGTTGGGACGCAGATCTAGTTTCTCTAGTGATACATTTTTGAGCAAATACGCAAATACGATATCGTTGTAAAATTAATATTACGATAATCTCATATATATTTTTTAATATATAAAATTTATTTACATTTGCCGGCGAACGAATGCTTTCCTCCATCCATTCACACAGCCAGAAGTCAGTATACACGCGAAGGATTTGGAAGGCCAGCGCTGCTATAGCGTAAATGAGTCCCGGTAGCCATCCACCAGCCTTTAAATATTTCATCCAAATCATTCTAGTGACCATTCCACTTTTATCGTCAACTTCAAGTTTGCCTTGTTCATCTACGTCTTCATTGTTCAATGCTAAAAAAAAGATTTAGAAATTAAAACGGATACTGTTTGTAAATTTTAAGCAAAAAAAAATATGAAGGAGCGTAAAAAATTAAAGAAACACATAAAAAATATATATATATATATATAATTTCGATAACTAACTTTCTTCCACATCATCCGTCTGATCGATAGTTCGCGATTCTGATAATCTTTTCATCGGAAGATGATAATGTTGATTTTGCGGAATAATTCTAAAAAGAAGCAAAAAAATATTTAATTATCAATTACTTATTTATAATATCTTTTTCATAATTCATTCTTTTGTAATTACTTGTTAGAATCTGACATCAGTCGAGACAGAACATTTTTATCTTTACTCATTGCCATTTCATCTGGATATCTAAAGTTTGCGTTATATTATTTCCTCTTTCACTTTTTCAACAATATTTCGTAATAATAAATCACATTATTTATATATAAAGAAAAAAGTTTAAAACCTAGCAGAGAAGAATTGCTTTAGCACACCGTTGGATTGTCCGTTGTTGTAAGTGTTGTTCCTTTTCCTAAACAAAATTAAAACTTGAACAGGGAATTTATTTTGTGTAAAAAATATATAGTTGTATGTTATTTCACGGAAATTATTTTGTAATCATAAAGAGATATTTAAATGAAAAATGAAAAATTTACGAAACTTTGCTAAAGAAAGATCAATTTGAAATAAATTTATAAATTGGCTCGTCGGACTTCTTATCTAATTGTATGCTATATGTTCAAAAGAGAAAAATGATCTTTCAAAATTCTTTATACCTTGATGGCACGTGTCGATTTTCGAGAATAATCGGCGTGCTGTTCTGTCGGAAAATCGGCGGTCGTTTTCGTGCTTGAAGATTCAAGCTGATAATATCGTGATGCGGTTTCGATCGTTTCCTATCAGTATCCCATTCTTCCTCTGATATTAAAAGTTCTGTGAGAACGTGACTCCAGTACCTCGATCTGGATAAAGTTGTTCGGCGTAATCTTAAAGGTACGAATGCTGGCGGATTCTAAAAAAATTGGCTAGTGAATTCGCAATTCAGATTAATTAACGTGTTAGTAATAAAATTATATCCATATATAAATCTCAAAGATGTCATTAATATGTATGTTTGCTTTTTCTATTATTTACCACATAAGCATCGTGATCGATGGTCCACCATTCGTCATCGTCATGCTTTTTCGTTTTATTCATTCCGATTCTATAGACTAGTTTAATTAAGGACCATCTGTCCTTGGCAGTTTTTTGAAATTGATTCTCGTCTTGATGTTTCGTATTCACGATTCGCCACTCTGCCGCTAATTCAGAATCAGTATCCTCAATGCTCGATTTTGTTCCGACTGCACGAACTCGACAGCCATCCATAACAATTATCTTAAAATATATTTTTATCATCTTTTTTTATCATCTTTTAACAGACATAAATTATTTTTTTATATATGCATAAAGAAATATAGACAATTAGAGAATCCACGTAGAAGTATAAAAAGAAAAAAATAAATTACTTATTTTTTTAATTCAAAGTATCTAATAACATACATAAAAAAATAACAAATATATATCAATAAAAAGAATTATAATTAAAAAAAATTCATTTCATTAAAAAAATTTCAATCTAAGTAAATATAAAATAACATTTTGATTTGCATAAAATCTTTAAAAACTTAACTAAAGTATTAGTATTAAGAATATAAAATAAAACCTGATGCGCAGCTGATAATAGTTCCAATTTGTGAGTGATCATAATCACTGTTCGACCATTTCTCAACAAGAGCTTCTTAATACCGTAATCGAAAATTTGCTGACCGACGTGCTGATCTAATGCCGATAATGGATTGTCCTGCAAGCAATTTTTAATTTTTATCATATAAATTTTTTACATGAAAAATTAGACATACAAAGCAAACAAACCAGGAGAACGACATCGGCGTCGCTGTAAAGAGCTCGAGCTATAGTAACCCTTTGCTTCTGTCCGCCGCTCAAATTAATACCTCGTTCACCAATTCTGGTCAAATCTCGACCAGAAAGTATGTCTACGTCCGATTGAAGAGCGCACGCGTGTAAGACATTGCGATATCTTCGCGATCGATACGTAGATCCAAAGAGAATATTGTCCCTCAAGGTTGCATTTTGGAGCCATGGCTGTCGTGCCACGTAAGCAATCTTCAGATCCCTGAAAAGAAATACGAAATATTTTTAATCAATGAAAATGTATTTTCGTCATAATTAAGGTCTATCAGATTTTATTTTCTCTTCTCTCTTTTTTTTTATTTTAATTACTTAGTCCATTCCACACTTCCGCTTGTTTTCTGAATCTCTCCTAAGAGTGCCAATAATAAAGAGGTCTTTCCACTTCCGGTTTTTCCCACTATTATCGTCAGTTGTCCTAAAAACATAAGAAGTCTTAGTTTATTATATTTAAATATAATTAATTTAAAAACAAAAATAATTTATTATGACAAACAATACTAAACAATAATTATGACAAACAATTATTATATTTATTTAATATCTTTGCTTCTAGCGTTATATATTTACCTCGCGGAAAATTGAGAGCGTCAACCATCAACATATTTTCGTCGGACCCACAGATGAAAGTACTTGGTGTGACTTTAAGGACAGATTCTGACACTTCTGAATCTTTCTCGAATACTGTATCAATTGAGGAGTCAATTGGCAAACCGAATTCACGGAAGATACTTGATCGTGGATCTTCTTCGTCCTCTTCAATATTGTCCAACGATCCAAAAGTTGTAACGCTATTAATTGCTTCTGTCTGTGAAGAGAATAATGCGTTACTTCAATCTGAATTATCAAAACAAATACATTCAATGTTCAATTTGTAAAATATGAAAAAATACAATTGCAGAATTATACAAAGTAGGTTTTTTTTAATTTAAGCATCTTGATTTATTGTTTTTATGCAATTTCAAACAACTACTTTATATAAATAAAAATAAAGTGAACTAGTTTTAAAGACCTTTTATTTAAAAACTCACATCATTATCAATGTACGAATTTGCTTTTGACAATATATCCGTTGTTGATTTATAATCATTTGATTCAGGGAGAATATTCACGATCTCTGGAAGCTGAAAAAATTCTTCTAGCCTTGTTGTAGAAATCTGCAACCGAGAAGGAATATCTCAAATTTAAGGGGACTAAATTTCAAAAGTCGTTTAACTCGAGAACGTTATTCCTCACTATGGCATTGATGATAATCGGTACTATCACCGGAAAGATGAAGAGCGGCACAGTTAATTGCGAAAAGAGTGCGAGACTGGCAAAAACATTTCCCGCATCAAGATTTCGTTCCTCTAACCAGAAATAAATACCGAATGTGAAGAGAGTTACCAGAACGCAGAAAGTATGTGTTAGGAAGTCTGCAATAATAATATATAAACTTACATTCTTATTTTTTTCAATTAAATTATTAAAATGCTTATTAAATTATAAAACTTTTCATATTATATTCAATGTTTCAATTTTTCAGATTATCTTCTTGTTTCCTGCGCAAAATTGAAGCATAAAAGTCTAGAAAGGTCTGTTATAATTAATAAAAGTTTTAAGAAAAGAATGGAATTATTACTTTATATATATGTATGTATATTTACTAATAAGCGCCCAATATATAGAATCCTTTTTCAACAGCTTCAATTCTTCGTTCCTGGTTCTATATATGCGTTCTTCGAAGAGATTCTCCCAAGCACGTAGCTTAATGAGTCGTATTCCTTGAAGAATTTCATTAAGTAGACGAAGGCGCGTGTCACTTTTCTCCTGGAAAGATTGAAGAAAATTGAAGACTCAAAAAAAGGAAAATTAGTTTTCACTTTCTTACCGCTATGGATTTGGAATTTTCGGACATTTGTTTTCCGAGAAGTAGCTGCATCGGCGTGACGATCAATATGCAGCAAATAACAGCGATAATCGCGCTAATACCCAATTTCAAGTACAGAAGAAAAATGATAGCGGTAATCTGTATACAAATTAAATGAAAGTATCTCGAAAATTATAAAATAATCATAAAATAATTATTTAAATTATATTTTATTATATTAATAATTATACTTGTAATTTATTTTGCGATAATATTTGTATAATTTGATAAACGTTTTTTTCTCTGTGATGAGTATTAAAATATACGCCGTACATACTTCACTTAAATGTTCTTACTTTTAATGGAACGGCCCAGATGTAATGAACGATCCAGAAGAAATTCATTACGTTATATGCATCTTCGGTTATGAGATTTGTTACAGTTCCAACATCAGCTGCTTGTTGATAACAGTGCTCTTTATCTTTATTAGATGGCTTCTCTTCCTCAGAGATACTCCATGAAGACAATCGAAGAGCCTTATCATAAATCAATGCCTAAACAATTCAACAAAATTTCAACAAAAATTTCAATGAGTCTTGTTCAATTTTTGTGATGTCTGAGCGTATAAAAAAATGACGAAAAATAAATAATTTATAAATTAAACATTATTCATGATAAAATACCTGAAGAGCTATTCGCAAACGTATTCCTCCGACGCAGAGCACATGAGTAGAGGCTTGTTTCAATGTGCTTTGCAAAATGGTGACAAGAAAAACTACGATCCCCAAGAAATACCCATTTTTCAGAATTTGGGAAAATGTCAAAATTTCCTAGAAAATTAATCCTTTAGAGTTAAGCATATCAAAATGAAAAATAAAGAATTTAAAAGACAATAGAGAAATGTGTCGATACCTTCGAAAAAAAATTTTCATTTGTGCTGTTTTGCAAATTTGATGCATAATTAACGATCTTCGGAATTGTCATAGGACCTACCAAAGTCATAGCATCGCCGAAGAGCTTCAAGATACTACCTGCCGCGAATGTTAACCATATCCGTTTCCAAAAACATTTCCATAAAGACAATTTTCGTCCACGGCATCTCAACTAGAAATTTAAGTTCGATTTATACTAAACAATATGTAGATTTCACTGACAAAAAGCGATTCATGACAAAATTTTAATTTTAGTAATTATTAGAAACGTTTTTAATAATTATTCAAATTAAAATCTTGTCGAAGATATTTAATTATTATATATATATTACACTAATAAATATATTATCTACAGATTATCATAAGTTATTACATTTAATATTAATATTAATTATATTATTTAACAAGACAACACTTTTATTTTATTAATTATTAAAAACAATTAAAATTTTGTAAAACAATGTAATAAATATTAATATTAAATATAATAATGGGTATATAATAACAATATATATTTTTATTATGCTTATTAATGTAATGTATAATAATTAAATGTCTTAATCATTTTCGAATTGCGTAGCCATTACGAGAGTGGATCGATTATTTCTCGTGAAATCTTTTTCAAGAGAAAAAAACGAAAATTGTTACCTTTTCAGTTTCATAAATGTCGCGAAAACGTTCAAACTGATTCCTCGTGGTATTTTCGTCCGGAAGTTGCCCAAGATCGTGGAGTTCGAGTGGTGTGTGATAACCACGCAGTAATAGATCAGTCATCCAGTGGAAGGTGATCTTGCTGAGGAACGGTGAAGTAGAGTGCACATAAGAGTTCCGTACAATATCGGGCCTTTTAACGGTGTACTGTCTGCTTTTCTGCATCTAATGATGAAACATTATCGTCGCAAATATATTTGCAGTGAGAAAATGAGCTGCAATACCAGGCAAGGTAACGCGATGTTTATACATTCGATATTCTACGCTGGGAAAAGACGGAGTAGTAAAATGTTGTTGATGCTGTTTGTCTTTATTAAGTTGAGAAAATCGTAAACGCAAAACGAGATGGGCAAGATTTTAATATGTCTCTGGGGAGATGGTGAACATTTGCAAGTGTTTTGTAAGCTCCGATAGTATGCATTTCGAAAAGTTTTTCTCGCGTCTGAAGAAGAACATAATGAGAAAAAATGTTTAAGTATGTTAAATAATTAGATAGCATAGTATTTTCTGTAGAACGAAATACTTTTTATGAGTAATTTTCTCTCAAAAAGAATCTGTTTCTTAAAGATATAATAAATAATTAAATTTTACCATACGATAAAGGGTATAAGAATCAATAATAGCTAGCAATCCGCAACAAGCGGCGGTGATCCCTGTTGTTGCAACTCGAATATATCGAATGGATAGGCCAAATCTAAAAAATAGCACTTTAATAAATATGAAACTTGAGATAAGTTAATTATTATTAATAACAATTGATTAAGCGTTAATTGATCTTACAAAAAAGTATTGACATATAAATAATAGTAATATTTTATAATATAAATATAAGAAAGTGAAGAGTTTCAATAACATTAATCGGAGAGAAAGATCGAAATATAATTAGTAAATTTATGTATTTTATCTTAATAATTATTAGTAATATATACCTGCATAAGTATAAAAACTTCCATGCTCGCGTAAGACCGATTACCGCAAATCCACCTCCCGATGCGGCGGTACCGAAACCATCCCTGATTTCGGTTTCGCGATGTAATATCCAACAAAATAATATAGCAATTATTGTTAAGATTAACGATAGTGAAATCGTTGTCAGTATGGACTCGTACAGTTCCAATAAGAGATTCAGCAGTAGTAATATACAAATTAAAGTTCTGCTTGTGTGAAGTGGCAATAATGACTTGAAAAGCCTAAGAAAAAAAGTTGATATTATTTTTATAATGATATAGTCATGTCATAAATATTTGCAGAATATTCTGTTTTGCTTTAAAAAAAATGTTTCTAAACTTAAAAGAAATAAATTTTTCTTCCAAATTGAGGAAAACATTCTTTTTGCATTAGAAATATAAGTAAGAAAAGATTGGAAATTTTAAAAGTTAATAATAATATAAACAAATATATTAAAATATTTGAAAAATATTAAGAATTATTTGAAAAATTTTAAGAATTGCTTATTATAATATATTATTAATTTGTTTATATACGAGTTAATATAGAATTAATTCAGTATTAATAATAGTTGAACTTTTGCAGAATAATTTATGTAAAAAAACAGTTGGCGAGATATCTCATTATATGAATACATTCTGTAATCACATTAGGTATGTAGACATATTATGTATTCGACGGATAAACGTGTATGATGAGAGGATTGGGTTTGTACGCGTCTTAACGAACCTGAATGGCCTCTGAGTCATTTCGCTTGCAATTTCCCGAGTCTATCGTTATGTTGTGCCAATGACATCATTGACATCAACTTATATCATACTTGCAGATACTTGATGTTGTATTAGTAAGTTAAATTTAAAACTGAAGTATATTAGGGGATACATAGTAATGAGCATGTAAGTAATTATTGACTTCGTACTCTCTTTTATTAAGATAAAAAGATGTAGCGTGTTTATTTCATATTTTTCATTTCCACTTTTATTAAAAAAGAAAATATGTAGAAAAGATTCACTGAGAAATATTGATATACTAAAGATTCTATTTATGTAGCTTGTTGTTAATTTTATGATAATCGCGAGCGATGTACACTGAATTAGTTAATTTGTAAACGACTGAAAGCATAAGCTCGAAACAAGTTTTGATGTACGATCTGAGACAGAAGGAAGCAATAAATTGAATAATTATTGAATTACTCTTTTCGCGATTTAATGTGTGTGTGTGTGTGTGTGTGTGTGTGTGTGTGTGTGTGTGTGTGTGTGTGTGTGTGTGTGTGTGTGTGTGTGTGTGTGTGTGTGTGTGTGTGTGTGTGTGTGTGTGTGTGTGTGTGTGTGTGTGTGTGTGT
>NW_012130080.1:3505057-3515440 GCF_000143395.1 Atta cephalotes | reverse complement strand
GAGGAGGAGGAGGAGGAGGAGGAGGAGGAGGAGGAGGAGGAGGAGGAGGAGGAGGAGGAGGAGAAGAGGAGGAGAAGAGGAGGAGGGAGAGGAGGAGGAGGAGGAGGAGGAGGAGGGGAGAAAGGGAAAGCGAGAGGGAGAGAGAGAGGGAGAGAGATCTCAGTTTCAACCTGCTATAAATTATTCCAGTAATTAATACTAGGCGTTTTTCTTCACGCACGAACGCATTCCGGTATTCCGTTTCATTAATTGCTCATATGTAATAAAAACCCTTGCAGATCGATGAAGTACATCGATCGCGATTAACGGGATTGTTTCATTTCCATATGACAAAAATTACGCACGCCTTACGCGCGTATTATTGTACAATATACATAAGTACGCGAAAAGTAATTGCCGGATAAAACTTAATAATTATTCGACATGCATTTACTAAATACTGCTAAATATATTATTGCACTAAAATATTTCGTAGTAATAAATATAGTAGTAATAAATAATAAACATTGTAGTAAAAATATCCTAGTTGTTAATAACAAAAGAATATTTATATTTTTATTATAAGCCGATATTTTCAATTATCAAACTTAGATAATAATAAATCTTTCTATAATCATTAAAATATAAAAAAACAATTTCTTTACTGTCAAAATATCTTAAATAATTTTTCTTTTGCTGCTTAATAGCATTACATTTATTAAATATTCATAATCATAGGTGATGTTGGTATACAATACATAAATTTGAATTTTTGCAATAAGTGCGCAATGAGTTATACAATAAGTTAAATGTAACTTATGTTTACATTCCGAGTAAATAAACTATTGAGTCACGTTGCGAAAATACTAGAGAACTGATCGATTTGTTATTTCTGTAAAATTGTACTACTATGAATCATGAGGGTTTCAGCGAAGAAAAATAATCAATATGCTTTTTTGAGAAACGTACATTAATTATTTTCAGCATCTAGTAAGAGGGTAATTGGAAAATTAAGGTCCAAGAAAGAAAAAAATGTAATAGTTATATGGTTAATAAAATTTAATTAATTATATTGATCTGTTTATATATAATAATTAAATTATTAAAATTATTAAAAATTATTAAATTATTACATTCTTAATTATCCTAACGTTGCATATTATGCATTGTATCACTAATCATAGTATTATTATTATATATTATCAATTATAATTTGCAATATGATGAATAATACTAATATCTTGGAAAATGTAACATTAAAAATATAATTATTGTGAGAGTAACTCGGAAAAATGATAAATGCGTTGTGTTTCGAATATTATAAGAATGACAGATAATTACTTGCGGTTTATATACCTTGTAGCATCAAATGGAGCAAATTCCTTAACAAAACATCCCTTACTTGAATCATGGGGCATTCCCAAACAAATAGAGCATTTTATCATTTAATTGAAATTTATTTTAATTAAGTAATTCTGAGTAATATCTCGAAGGATCATTCGCGTTTCATTTAATATCCGTATCAGGTCAGTTACATATGATAATATCTAAGAAACTTTATATTTCTAGTTAATTATAATATTAATATCTCGTGACTCATAATTATATCATTCGAGTGATAGTTTCGTTCACTTAATTAAACACGTGGAATAATTGCTCTCTAAATTGTGATTAAAATTTAAATTTTGAAATGTAAATATAAACTATTTATGAATATAAATGTAATCAAAGTTATTACAATTAATTACAACTCCAATGCGATATATCTTCTTTTTCTCAACTTACTTGTCTGTCGTGCTGCATTTGTATTTAAAAATTAAAATCGCGACAACGAGTGTAGTGAGAATAGCGATGGAAAAGTTTGTTAATTCAATGAGACATCCGACCGACGAGTGCAGATTATTTTTCGGCATCTGGAATACCGTTCCATTTCCGGCTCGCCAGGACCAAACTATTTGTTCTGTGAACCGCGGTACATACAGAAACTTGTATTGTTTGCAGAAATCCATATCGATTATGCCTCTGATAATTTTCATCAGAATTCGGGGCTATTTAATTGTTTTGCGCATCTAGAAGAAAAAATTATGTTATTTGGATTAAATTAGTATCATTAAAAAATTGTGACAACTATTAATTACATTTTTGACGTGTGCGAATTAACAATTAATTATACACATAAAATAAATATCTCTATATCTAAAGATATATATATTTCTATAGAAAAAAAGTAGTACACATTTCAAATATTTATATAGATTTAATTGAATTACGCCAAAATATTCTAGATCCGAATAAACGTTACCGTTCACGTCATTTTTAAAAATAATTTTTTTAATATTATTTTTTGTATTGATGTCGCAATAACATCTCTGACGAATTATATAAATTTATATTCCGTTCAAGAAATTCCGCGCACCAAGTGACTTATTTTCGTCGAGCTCTTTGTGTCTTCTAAAAATATATCGAAATGTTGAATAACTTTGAACATTCGATAACGAGAGAGCATATGTGCTAATAATTACACAAAACTTTATTATTCATGCGTAACAATTCAGGAAGGTCAAGGACGAAATCGATAAAATAACAAAATTAAAGAAAATCTTAAATGAGGTACGCGGGAAAATTGTATTCTAACATCTCGTGAAATCCAAGAAAGAGAATTATAAGACACAAATATATATAAATATACTATTATTTACTATAAATAAAATATTTTTTACTGAAGACATAAAATTAAGCTTAATTACTTGAATTAATAAATTAAAATTGGATTAATTAAAAATTAATCGAGATGTTAGGATATGTGTTACTTATATGTTAAACAAATTCTCTTAATCCTAATATTATCTTATATTCATATTAAATATATTCATATTAAATATTGAGGATTATTCTTCGTAATAACAATCACACATTAATTGTTTTATCATTTGACAATTAAAAATAAATTAAATAAGATAAATTAAATAGTTACCTCTTAATTTTTATTCTAATTATTAGCAAGATGTACTTATTATAATAAATATTCTCGATTCGTTTTGAATCTATTCTATTAAAATATAAAATATAAAATACAAAGTGTTATAAATTATGCGGAAATAAAAAATAAACGTATTAATTTTTAACATAAGAGTTCTCAAATTTTTTCGATATGTATGATTTTTCAATATTTAGTAGATTTATTTGACAACATCAAATACTCTACCTGTTGACTAGATCGACATTCTTTTAACTTATCTTCTGATTTGTTTGATAAATTGTAACTGAAACTGGCAAGTTAATTATTTTCGCTATTTCAATTAACATTAATATGCGCGATTCACAGTCACAACGCTTTCACTTTTTCAAATAAATACAGGAAATTGAAACACTTGACTTCCGTTTGACACTTTCGGTTGTGCATGCCGCATGCGGCATTGACGAGAGACAGAGGAGTCACACGCGTTCTTTCCAATGGTTCGCGGTCTACTGAGATGAGATCTGAACAGAATGCCAATGGTAATTCCACGTGTATGCTGAATCACTGATGAAAGAGAAAATCCCCTGTGGATGTGGCAAAAATATTGAAACTTGTATGATTTTGAACTAAAATATTGATACATAACGCAAAACTGACTGCCATTTGCATTAAATGCGATTTTTCTCTTAAATAACACCTTAAGTTCTTTCTTTTTCATTCAGAATTTAGAAATTTGATTCTACAAAAAATAGAAAGAAATACAAAGAATTCAAATGTTTCAATTATTATACGAAATATTAAAAATAAATATTTCTCTAAATATAATAAAACAATGTTATGTTTTTCGATATAAGACGGTATATAATGTATTAATATTAAAATAATTTTAATGGAGGTTAAATAGTTTAATAAAATTATATATTATTAAGTTAGTTTATTATAATTTTATTAAACTATTTATATATAACTATTTATATATAATTTTAATAGTTTATTAAAATTATATATAAATAGTTTAATAAAATTATATATTATATGTAATAAGTCCCTACATTGAGAAGATTGTCAGGCAATAAATGATTTATAAGAATTTAAATTCAACACAAAAACTATTATCTATTTAAGCGGTGTCACAATATTTTTTTCTAAAACAAATAATATATGTTGAAATAATAAAATTTTCTCTCTCTCATAAATATAAAATAAAAATACATTTAAAATAAATTTTAGTTATTATATACGTAAGTAAATTTAATTTTGTTCCCTAATGTAATAAAATTTATGTAAAAGAATGTGCGTTAACGATGGATTCTTTGATTTTTTTTTGTTTTAGAGTCAGAAATAGAATTTAGAAAAATATACTCTTTAGTCCTTGATTTTTTGCCGGAAAACAAATTAGACAGACGCGCATCTTTGTTGAACGTCTGACATCTCAGGAGCCACATGGCATCTGTAATTGTATAACAAAATCAACCACAAGAATTGCATTGATCCTATTAATGGATCGATAGCTTTTCATAAATTACATTAGTCACAACTTAATTTTATCAGCGAAGAACTTCCCATTTACATCTTTTTTCGATGACCCTTTCATGTTTTGAACTTTTATCTTTATTCATTTTAATATATCTTAATACAAAATAATAATTCCTTTTAGTAAACTAAAAAAATTAAATTAATATTAATTAATGAATAATTGAACAATACACGATCTTATCGGGTAAACATTTGAAATACGTTATAATAGCGTTTCGTTGAGCACTATTTTGAAACATGATTTGCTCTATTTGCTTATCTAATGGATAATTAATTATTGACTGTAATTTCCTGTCTCGAAGCTTGTAATAAATTACATTTTCCAGTAAACGCATCGGACGTGATAAGAATCATCACTCGCTTCTAATACGTTTTTTAAAAAGTATATTATTCGCGAGTAATCAGTTTATTGCGTGTATAATATACTATTTATATAATATTTCTTAAGAAAATGCGTGCGCATATTATTCGATTTAATTAATTTGTTATGCTGCAAAGTGTGTCATATTAATAAATTAAAAATTAATTTTTAACGTTTTTAAGGACAAATACAATCATTTGACAGAAATCATGACGAAGATTCAATAAGAATCAATAACTTCTTTTAAATCTTACACACTTGATACTTTTATATGAAAAGTTTTAGTTCTAATTTACAATGTGTCCTTTACTCCTTATTTCTTGCTTTTTATTTCATGCCTTTTTTCTTTTTTTTCCGACCGTTTTTCTAGATAATCATGCTTCTTCTCGATATTTTTATAGATATTTTTATATAGATATTTTTATAAGACACATTTAGTATTGATTTCACAGAACTAAAATTTTGTTTCCACTATAAAATCTAACAATAAGAATAAATGAATTGCTTACTACAGGAAACGCCTGCCTTTTGATTAAAAAGTTAAATTAATAAACACATTTCAGAAATTCATTGTCTTTTTAATGAACTTATATGGTGCACATGGACATGTATTTTAAATTATATACATGTATTATGGATTACTTAATTATTACACATACATTAAGTATTTTTGAAAGAAATTTTTGAAAGAAATAGACGATGATCAATTCAAATGTGAGTTATGACGACTACACTTGCTGTTATAATGTATGAGCGCAAATTTGCACAGAATAGACAATGATAATTTTAAATGCTTTTTCATACCATTATAACACCTAGTATAGTTGTCACACTCATTCACATTTGAATTAATCATCGTCTATTTCTTTGCAAAATTGTATTATCCAATCTACAGAGAGCCTCAGGGAGAGAGTGGCAAACTCTCTAATCCAACCGGATCGCATTTGAGCCATTTTCGATAATGTATTGTCCGTTACTACGAATTGCGTACGACTAACTGCCTATCACTTGAAGAAGCGTTTGCTGTTTCAAAAAAATCATAGGAGGTCAAATATTAGGGTCGAAGAAATGTAAATATTGATATATTTAATATATGTGTATTAAGTATATCATCTTATCTAACCGATAGATTATATAATTCTACAGTTTATTACATGTTTAATAAAATTCTAAAACATATTATTAAATTACGCACAGAGAAGAAAAAATATTCTGAGAATGTTTTTTTTTTAAATATAAATTTTGTAATAAGATTATATAGTGTTAAATCAACATAACCTTACACAAAGAAATTTTATGTAGTTAAATAAAAAAAAATATATTGCGTTTCAAATTCAATAATAATTTTTATGATTTGAGAGAAAACAAATATCAGATAAAGATAACAACATCTTCAATTCAAGAATTTTAGAATTTCTTTAAATTGAAATTAAATCATATAAATAATCATAAATTGTGTTTAATTGTACCGTAAAGCAAGCTGTTTATTTATTTAATTTTAGTTTTAATTTTATTTTTTTTAGTTTTCCATAAAATTGATGTCGCCAGTGTATAGGAGCTTCCCGTAATCATAGGAACTTCCAAGCCGGAATAATGAGATCAAACTCAAGGTCTGAAAGTGAGCTCGAAACAGGGTATCGGAAAACCCATGAAATATCCGACAGATGTGATTTTAGTGCCATCGTTCCTTGCGGGAAAAGTTACAAATATTGACTCTCACGTGGTCACACGTTGTATCTACATATACATACCACTATATAGATACATTATACGTGTGACACGTGACAGTTAATACTTGTAATTTTTCCCGCAAGGCGCGATGACACTAAAATCACATCTGTCAGATTTTCCATAGGTTTTCCTACACTATGTTTTGAGCCCACTTTTTTCGTGACAGGCTTTAAATTTGATCTCCTTCTTATTACTCCGTATTCCAAGCCAATCCAAACGTCACGCGAAAAAAAGCTATGATCGTGATGATCAGTGGCGCTCTCACGTTTCTGTTCGACTAGATTCACTTGTAGAGCTGCGTTCGGAAATATCACTCGAGTGCCTCTGTGTTTTATCCTTGTTGTTCACCCAATGTTAAATAAGGATAAAGTGATATACAGAAGCACCTGGGTGATATTTCCGAACGCAGCTTGTGTGAAGTGTGTTTTGAAACACGAAGATGTAAATGTGTCATCCGTCGTCCCCTGTTCGCAGATGTAATGGATGTAACGGGTAATGTTGAGTAAAATGAAACGGTATGTCCCATTCGACGCAACTTTTTAGCGGGCTCATCCTTCTGTCTGTGATCGCGTTGTGCAATGGCGTGGACGCATACGAGATTGACTGCAGTAACTTGCGAATGGGACAGTACATTTGTCCTCATCCTGATTACGATTTCATAGATCCAAAGACGCAGCAACCCCGCGGCTGCACCAAGGAAAACAAGGCCAAAGGTAGGAGCTTGACTTCGAGTGCTGAGATTGGGATTTCGATGTATCCCTAACCTCAATCTCACACATTCTGACATCTCTGACGTTCTGTTGCTATATTTTCTCATTTTTAACGTTGTAAAATAAGACAGATGCATATCTTCTTGCATTCTCAAGAGAGTTAAGCGATTTAGGCAATTGGAACAATTATCTTCATATTTCTTTATTATATCTTGCGTTGCGCTGAACATTGCTTTTTATATTATTCAAAATATCATTTATTGTATTTAGAAGTAACAGTTTGATAACTATCTAGAATTACCTGGAATTTTTACAAAATTAAACTTGGATTTATATATTTTTAGTGCTATGTTTAGCTGCTGATGGCCTTATTTGTACAGAAACTAAGAACAACACTTTTAAAAAGGATATACCTTGCAAATGGACGTAAGTAATTGAGCTAACTTAGAGCCTCTTTTTATCAACTGTTTATTAACTGTCTCAACTTTTCATCTTTTTATAGTTTTAATAATTAGAAAAAGATCAAGAGTAAGTTATACCAAAATTAGAGTTAATTTACATTGAAAGAAATAAACTAAGCTGTAATAAATCTTCTGGAGTTGATAGTGTATCTGTTGAACTCATTCAGTTGTAAATTTTTTATTCAAAATGTCAATTTGTTATATCTGCAAATTGAATTATTCTTATTAAAATATACTTAATATTCATTCTTTTTTACATATATGTTATTTTGCTTTCTTGAAATTAATCAGTGCCTTTTAATTAATTTAAGTGTGTTTTACAGAACAATTAACTATATTACAGATTTTAGCATCAGCTTCAAATGATTAACTTTTAACTGGAACATAATCCTGATAATCCTAGAAATAATTTAAAAAGTAGTATTTTTTGAAACAATTTTTCAATACGTATTTACATTTAGATTTAGAAGCAATATATAAATGCTATAATAGATATTTATATTTTTTTCAAATAGTCTTATATCATAGATTAAGAATAATTTGAATAAGATTGAATTTGAAAAATTATTAAAGAAATGAAACTGATAACAAAAAGTTAATAAGTTCCTAGGTCAGGGACCTATCTTCCTTTAGTGTAAAATGTTTTTGTTACATTAAATATTTCAAGTTTATACAGTTTGTGAACTTTCACAAGTTGAATTGTTGTTTTCAGAAATGGATATTCATTTGAGACATCATTACTGCTATCGATATTTCTTGGTATGTTCGGCATAGATCGATTTTACCTTGGATATCCAGCTCTAGGTTTGCTCAAGCTGAGCACGTTGGGATTTCTTTTTCTTGGCCAGTTCGCCGATGTGATTCTGATAGCTACGCAAATCGTAGGACCGGCGGACGGTTCACACTACGTGATGCCATATTACGGTGCCGGAATTAATATCATAAGGAGCAACAATTTTACATACAGAGTACCACAATATGATTGCTGAGAGAAAATAGCATATTCAAAGCAAATTGTAAATGATGACTTTTCTATACACGCGCGCGCGTGTGTGTGTGTATGTGTGTGATATGTGTATAATTGTATACTAACCTTTGCTTTCATCAAGCAACAGTTGCATTCGGAAATGTCACTCGAATGCCTCCGATGCCTCGGATTCATCATCTATTCTTGTTTAATATTTAAACATTTAATATTTAAAAAAATATATATATAAAAAAATTAAACAGATGATGAATTCGAGACATCGGAGGCATCCGAGCGACATTTCCAAATGCAGCCAACTATGTATAGATTTTAGAATGAAATCCTATGTCATATATCTATATATATATATTTCAATGTAATTTATTCTTTATATTCTATTCTATAAGATGAACTGTGAACGTTAACTTGTAGATATTTATCTTTCAATGAAAAATATTGTATATATAAAGATTTACTATTGATTTACTTATCGCTAGCTGATGATTAATTAATAAACTGTTGTTTTTATTTCTAAAGTTCTCTGTTATTTATTATGCTTTTCAGTTACGATCAGAGTTTCTCAGAATGCAAATATCATGATAATTATACTCTTGAATTCCGCAATTATGACTCAATCGGCCTTGAACGATTTATCACGAAACTGTAAGCTATACCTCTTAATGTCGATGCATGGACGTAACTCGATTCGTGCGATTTCGCATGTATTTCTAATCTCTCATTCCTTTGATATAAATGCGAAAATAAGAAGCGTTTATTATTATTACTTCCGTTAATCCTTATTTTCGTGCACAGAGCTCGGTAATGACGTTTTGCGCACGAATACTTGCATTCTCGGAAATTCTAAGACAATGCCGACCGAAGATGTATCACGTTGCAATTTCGCATTATGTACATGTTAATCGGCACGTTTTCGATATGAAATGTATAAATCCACATATTTCTCTTCGTGACGAGTTCTTTAAAGTTCTTTAAAATTATTGTTTCATAAGAGTTGAAAAGACAGACGTGATTTATTAAATCGGGAGGACACATTATTGAGAGACGAGCCATTTCTCGCATTATGATTTCAACTAAGAAAATTCTACTTTTACCACTCGGAATTATACTATTAATTGCGACAATATATCATTCAAACCATTCTGGGGTAAGCAATTTGATCATTACTTGATGCATATCTACAGATCTAATTTTTTAAAATAGGATAAAGCTAGATTACATTATGAGAAAAACTTGCAAATCTAAGAATCAATGAAATATCGAAATATATTTTAAATGAAATAATAAATTACAAATATACCCAACAATAACAAAATGTCTGCAGCTTTCTAGCAAATTATCAGCAGGTTCAAGCAGAAAATGACAGTCTGCTATCAACTGCGTCCACATACTTGTGTTCTATTAATATTACTTGTCGATATAATGTGAAGATAAATTGTTGGCAGAAACTGAGCAGATTCTGCCGACATTATCTGACGCTTGTAAATTCTGTTACGTTTTTTTCTAGCAGTCTGCTAGAACAGTATTATGTACATCTAATTCTGTTGTTATTTTATTGGTATAGAGTGTAGCAGACATTTAAAAAAATCTGCTTTTTACAAACTTGGCTATCTGGGTATATATGTAGTATTTTTTTCTTTATATATATATATGTGTGTGTG
>NW_012130080.1:3502334-3504301 GCF_000143395.1 Atta cephalotes | reverse complement strand
GTGTGTGTGTGTGTGTGTGTGTGTGTGTGTGTGTGTGTGTGTGTGTGTGTGTATAAATGTATATATATATATATACATTTTTTTTTAAATAAGATGTGAAGTTTATCAAATATTATATCTACTCTTTACTATTAATTTTTATATCGAGGAAATCTTTTGCAGTACACTGACAATACAGCTGTGGAACCGCAGATAATCAGGCGTCGACGAACAATTAGACCTGCCAATATACATTATTGCAAGTTCAATCAGTATTATGATCAGGAGGAAGGTCGTTGTTTAGGTGTGCCAGGAGGCGGCAAAGTACTTCACATTGAAAACAGACAATCATGTGGCATCAATGTCTTGAAGCCGCATTGTAAAAGCTCTTTATATTATCACATTTGTAAGCGTGACAAGTCGATCCTGGCGCAATGTGCAAACAGGCAGATCTTCGACAATCGTTTGCAGCGATGCGTTTACTACGATTTAAGTAAATTAACTCCCAGTATTATTCCACCAGACGACTACATATACGATCACATTAGAATGCCACGTTGCACGAGATATGGTCGATTTCCCGTGCCTGGACATTGTTCCATGTTTTACATATGTGATACAAACGGACATCGACTTCATCAAAGTGTTTTTAAGTGCCCACAAAATACGGGATATCAAGTGGACAGAGGAGTTTGTAACATTATGGCAGATTGTGTGAATGACAATTCGGTGGATACTACATTTTGTGTTCCAGATGCCCCGGGCGAAAATGTGGAATCTTCACATTTCGATGAGGCTATAAATGGAAACGTGAAGGAAATTTCAGAAATACTTGAAGAAAGTAAAGCGAACACAGACGATCCCATTATAGAAAAAGAGAAAAATGTAAATTTCAAGAATTTCGATGACATTATCACTACTACCCCTGTAAATACAATAGGACCATTGTCAGAGAATAATTATAACGATAATGATAACGACATGGAAGTGGTGTCAAGTAACGCGAGTTCGTTAAATCCAATCAAAGAAGACTTAATTTCTGAAGGCAGCGACGAAAAGATAATGTACAGTCAAACTCCGAATCAGCTTGAAACTGTGCAAAAAGCATCTGACGAAGGACAGAACGAAGAGGACGGGTCATCACTATTAAATTTACGAATTACATCGCCATTAACTACAGAATTCGATGATACATCGCATTCGATTACGGAACAATATAGAAACAACGAAGACAGCATAATATCGTCATCAAATTTGAATACTGATTCTGTTGATCTGTACTCAGCACCAACAATTAATAATATATCAGAATTACCTCCAATCAAGGATGTGTCATTAAATGAAGATGAAAAAATGCAAGATGCGATTACGGAACAAAATAGAAGCAACGAAGACAGCACAATGACGCTATTGAATTTTGATACAGATTCGGTTAATCAGTACACGCCATCAATAGTAAGTAATGTAGCAGAATCTTCTCCGATTAGCGAGACGCCAAAGATAGACGAGGAAATGCAAGATGAAGCTACAGAATATGGAAACAACGAAGATAGTATAGTGACCCCATCGAATTTTAATATAGATTCGATTGATAAGAACTCTTTACCAACAATAAGTAATGTACCAGAATCTTCTCCAATCAGCGACGTATCACCGAATATAGAAGAAATACATCCGAAACAACATAGGAACAACGAAGATAACACAATGACGCCGTCGAATTTTAATACAGATTCGGTTGACCAGTATACGCCACCAATAGTAAGTAATGTACCAGAACCTTCTCCAATTAGCGAGACGCCGTCAAAGATAGATGAGGAAATGCAAGATGAAGCTACAGAATATGGAAACAACGGAGATAGTATAGTGACTCCATCGAATTTTAATACAAATTCGATTGATAAATACCCTGCACCAACAATAAATAATGTACCAGAATCTTCTCCAATCAACGACGTGTCACCAAATATAGATGAAGAAATACAAGA
>NW_012130080.1:3501808-3502314 GCF_000143395.1 Atta cephalotes | reverse complement strand
AAAAAGCGATTCCGAAACAATATGGGAACAACGAAGATAGCACAATGACGCCGTCGAATTTTAATACAGATTTGGTTGATCAGTATACGTCATCAATAGTAAGTAATGTAGCAGAATTTTCTCCAATTAGCGAGATGCCGTCAAAGATAGATGAGAAAATGCAAGATGAAGCTACAGAATATGGAAACAACGAAGATAGTATAGTGACCCCATCGAATTTTAATACAGATTCGATTGATAAGTACCTTTCACCAACAATAAGTAATGTACCAGAATCTTCTCCAATTAGCGAGACGCCGTCAAAGATAAATGAGGAAATGCAAGATGAAGCTACAGAATATGGAAACAATGGAGATAGTATAGTGACTCCATCGAATTTTAATACAGATTCGATTGATAAGTACCCTGCACCAACAATAAATAATGTACCAGAATCTTCTCCAATCAACGACGTATCGTCGAATATAGATGAAGAAATACAAGATGCGATTCCGAAACAATATAGG
>NW_012130080.1:3492211-3501695 GCF_000143395.1 Atta cephalotes | reverse complement strand
GACGCCGTCGAATTTTAATACAGATTCGGTTGATCAATATACGTCACCAATAGTAAGTAATGTAGCAGAATCTTCTCCAATTAGCGAGACGCCGTCAAAAATAGATGAGGAAATGCAAGATGAAGCTACAGAATATGGAAACAATTATGTAGCAAAATCTTCTCCGATTAGCGACGTGCCATCGAATAAAGATGAAAAAATGCAGGATGCGATTACAGAAGAATATAAAGACAACGAAGACAGCATAATGACGCCATCGACTTTGAATACAGATACGGTTGATCAGTATCCGGCACCAACAGTAAGTAATACAGCAGAATCTTCTCCAATTAGCAGTACATCAGCGAAGATAGATGAGGAAATGCAAGATGCGAGTACAGAACAATCTAGAAACAATGAAGACAGCACACTAATACCATCGAATTTGAATTCTGATTTGGTTGATCTGTATTCGGCACCAACATTAAATAATATGTCAGAATCCTCTCCAATCAGTGATGTGTCACCAAATCTAGATGAAAAAATGAAAGATGCGATTACAGAAGAAAAGGGAAACAACGAAGATAGTATAGTGACCCCAACGAATTTTAATACAGATTCGATTGATAAGTACCTTGCACCAACAGTAACTGATGAATCAGAATCTTCTCCGACCAGCGATGTGCCATAGAATATAGATGAAAAAATGCAAGATGCGATTACGGAAGAATATAGAAATAACGAAGACAGCATAGTAACGCCATCAAATTTGAATACAGATTCGGTTTATCAGTATCCAGTATCAATAATAAGTAATGAAGCAGAATCTTCTCCATTTAGTAGCATGTCATCATAGATGAGGAAATGCAGCTACGGGACAGGACAGAAATAACGAAGACAGCACATCAAATTTCAATACCGATAGTCAATCACAGATAGTCCGAAGTATGATAATTCTGATATATTATCTTCTTCGTCGACACTTGCGATTTTGCCGCCACGAGCAGATGTTGATCAAATTGCCACAGAAGGTTTATTTGAAGCTACTCCGTCAATAGACAGAAAATTGCAGATGCTATTCATTGCAGATGCAGTTCATTTGCACAGATGGAGTCGAAAGTTTTTTGCTCGATTTTTACCCGATAATACTGATGAATTATATTTAATATCAACCGATAATACTGATGAATTATATTTAATATCAACGACGGGATCCACTTTTTCAAAAGAAGTAATCGTACCGGATGACACTGCAACTACAACACATTCCATCCAAGAGCCATCTATTTCAGACACAGATCTGGTAACGTAAAGTAATAAAGATAGCACGGAAACATCTCCTGCTTTTGTAACTGAATAAAATGCTCTAATTATAAACATATATATACATCTTAAATAAATTCATAAATTATATATAATTTTTTATTTAGACTATGTAGATAAAATAATTTATTGTATGATTTAATGATTTATAAATTTACTATAAATTTACATAATAAATCCATTTTTCTGTATATATACATCGAGGTATAAAAAAAAAATTATTTTATAAAACGAGGAAATATATATATATATAGAGTAACAAATACTCTTTTACTTACATTAATCGTTTGTATAATATAATTTGTTTTATGTCTTACATATTCTCTTTTTCCTGCTCATTAACGAGCGTGTAATATATTCCTTTTCGTTTAATCAATTCTGAATGCTTGCCTATCTAAAAAATATTCATTGTTTATACATTATATATATTTATATAATATATATTTATATAATAAAAACATGACGTTAATTTTATCGATTAAAGTATACCTCCACAATGACACCACGTTGTAACACGACAATTACGTCAGCTCCCTTAATGGTACTCAATCTATGAGCAATGACAAGAACTGTTCTACCTTTTGTAACATTTTCAATCGCTTTTTGAACGACTCTCTCGCTTTCATAGTCTAATGCACTAAAAACACAGACAAGTAGATAAATATCAAGAGACAAATTTCATATAATCTTGCTATTTCTACCTTGTTGCTTCATCCAGAATTAAAACAGATGGTTGTTTTAATAAAGCTCTGGCGATAGCAACTCGTTGCTTTTGTCCACCAGAGAGCTGTGTGCCTCTTTCGCCAACCTCAGTCGCGTAGCTGTCTGGAAATTTTGTTATAAATTCGTGCGCATTTGCTTCTTTAGCTGCCTCGATGACCTAAATTGATCAAATTATACAGCAATATATTTTATTGCTGCACTTTCTGAACTAGTACACACAGTGCAGCAATAAAAAACAGACTTTATGTAAAATAATAATTAAGTATATCAGTACTTATATTAATTTAAATTCTTTTTTTACCTCTTCGTCCGTTGCATCTTGTCTCCCATACCTAATGTTTTCCATAATGCTGGTAGCAAATAAAGTAGGCTCTTGATTGATATAGCCTAAAACATTGCCTCTGAGATAACTTGAATTAAGGGATCTGATATCTCTACCATCAATAGTAATGGAGCCTTCATCAACATCATAAAATCTGTACAATTTTAGGTATAAATTTTTAAATTTTAAATAAAATACACGCGATTGCTATAAAATCATACCTTTCTAATAATGCAGCCACTGTTGATTTCCCGTTACCACTAGTACCAACAATAGCTACAGTTTTCCCAGCGGGAATGTGTAAATTAAAATTTTTCAAAATAACGTGATCAGGTCTAGTGGGATAGCTGAAATTTACATCTTTGAAAATTATATTCCCCGCCAGGGATTCATCCATGATTATGTCACCACCGATCATCATTGACGAAGGCCGCATATCTAAGTACTAAAAAAAAAAATATATAATTAGTGTTTAATTCAGGAAAAGTTATTATAAAATTGTATAATCCAAATATATAATCCAAATATATAATAAATTACCTGAAAAATCCTGGCTCCAGCACTCTGTCCTCTAACGAAGATTCCGAAAAGCACTGATAACTGACCTAAAGACTTTTGTATGGTTTGTGTAGCCATTAAAAATGCCATAAGATTTCCCGGAGACAATTGTCCTGTAGAGAGTAACTGTCCACCAAAGTACAGCGTGGAAAGTAGAATACCGTTAAGCAGTAAATTTGTTCCTGCTTGAAAGAAGCTTATACCAAAACCTAATCGTTCGTATAGATCAGATGAATGCTTAATCTCTTTGTAAAACATTTCTGCTTCTTTCTTCTCCGCGGCAAAAGCTCTCACCTGATAAAAAAAAAGAAAGTGCAGTAGATTAATATTGTTTTGCATCTTTTTTAGTTTATTATTTTTAAAATACCGTTCGGATGTTTTGTATTGCTTCCTCACAAACAGCTGTAGACTTTGCAATTTGATTTTGCGCTTCCATCGATAGTTTGCGCAAACTTCTTCCCAGCAGAGTACCCATAAAAATTATTGGAGGCAAACTGAATACCACAAGAGTGGTCAATTGCGGTGATATCACTATTACAGAGACGATACAACCAATAATTTGCGTGAAGCTTCTCAAACCTTGAGAAATGCAGATTTTAAATGAACTTTTAAAATCTTGAATATCACTGGTCAATCGACTTACTATTTCACCAGAACGTGTTTTGTCAAAAAACGCTATGTTTTGCATAATAATGGACTTGAATAAATCCTGACGTAAGCTCACTGCAACTCTTTCACCAACGTGTGACAGAGTATAAATATATGCAAAAGTAAAAAATGCCTTGAAAGACAAAAATCAGATATTTAGTGACAAATATGTGAAATTTCATAAAGATATCGAAAAAAATATTGTAATTATCTTATTAATTATCATACTTGTGCAATGTACATGCGTGCCAAAATAAAAGCTGGTTGAGTAAGCTGGAAAATGACTTGTTTTGCAGAATCATTTTTATTCTGACATATTTCCGTTAGTACATTTATGACACTTCCAACGCATTGTGGTATTTGTATATTTAATAATGCAACTATTAATGCACTCTAGAAATATGGTGATTGTCAGTACATCATTTGCAATAATATAAAATTTATCAATTATTTTTGCATGTACTATAAATACTTACTGATAGTGCTAATAATAAATACCAGATATGTGGATATAAATACTTGAAAAATTTTGTCCATTTAAAGATCAAGTCACGGTTATCCGGATTGACTAGACTTATGTCACTTATTCTTTTGGCTTCTTTACAGAGTACAATTCGATTATGTGATTTCAAAATACAAGCAATCGTTACACCAAGTCCACTGAAACCAAACTTCTGAATGTACAAGAAAAGTTTCGACTCATTCACATTTTCTTTGGCACATCTTTGAGTAATTTTACTAAATTCACGCTTTGTTGTCCTCCATAAGTTCTGGCTTTTTCCTTGCAAAAAACACTTCTGCAAGGAATATCTGAAATTAATTAAATAAAAATTGACTTAACATAGTATCATCAAAATAATATGCTTATCATTTGCCTTAGATCATTCTAATCCTAAATATAATAGATTTTTATATATTCATATATTTTTGTATTCATATTTTCTCTTTAGAGATTTATGTGCGGTATAATTAAATACACTTAGAGACAAAAGTAATTTATATTATCTTGAAATAATAAAGCTATTATTGTGATATATATACATGTGTATAACATTTTTTATTATTTTTATGTATCATGTTTATATATTTTAAAGATTTATGCAATATAATTATAGACATAATTAAAGACAAAAGTAGTTCATAATTACCTTGGAATAATAGAGCCATTATTATGACAAGTGAAAAACGCAGCACGTAATACAGACATTCTTGTAATATATTAATATTATAATATATTAATATTATAATTAATGATATTGAACTAACGTCTATTAATTATGCCGGCATATATCTTTCGGCGTGTATATTTCGTTCATTAAATTCATGAAAACACATTACTATTAATTCTTATATAGATATGATGACGGAATTATTGTTCACTCAGCTACTGAAAAGGTTAAGCTAATAATATCGCAACCAAGGGCGCCGCCATGTTTCAACACATTCATTGCGCGTTCCATGATCTTCTCATAGATGGCTCTTTATGTATTATCTAGTCAGTTTGTTTTCGCGCCGTTTCGTGCTACGTATAGGCTGCATTGGGGGAGATGCTATTAGCGCTGTTTATGTCATAAATGTCATAATTCTATCTTCATCGTCCATTAGACATGAGACAAGGACTATGACACATGGCGCTGATAGCGCACATCTCGAACGGAGTCATATTCGTAGCTCCTAACTTGTTTTGAAGTGCGCATGCGCGTTTTGAAGTTCATAACAACTTAATTCGCGTAGAAGTACGTAGAAGAGTTGAAGTAACGAATTTATCCTTGAAATTTTGTTCTTGACAGCATTCGACGAGAAATCTCAGAGAAAGCGGCTCCTCAAGGCTCGGCTATAACAATCGTGCGATCTGCAGGAAACGAAGACAAATCTGGTAAGCTACTTTGAATATTGCGGTTACTTTGGGTTCTTGCAAGATTCTGTTGCTTGTGGAAAAACGCGCTATCGAGACAGAGAAAATAAAAGGCAATTACATGTAACGAATTCGCCGAATCCTCGCCGAGATTATTATCAAATCTCTAGGATTATTATATTATAGATTATTATATCAAATCTCTATTATTATATCAAATCCTGTTTCATACATACAGACCTCTAAAGCCTGTTCTACAAGCTGCTTTTTGTTTCTTGTTTCTTGCTTTTTTACTATTTATCTTACCTTTTTGCTTCTTATCTCGTTTTTGGTTTTCTATTGCTCGAGATAAACATAAACGAATTTCAGAAGAAATAGAAAACATACCAAAAAATATTGTTGATAAATCGATCACAAAGAGGAAAAAAGCAAAAGGTAAAAAGCAAGAAACAGAAAACAAAGAGCACATTGTAGAACAACTATAAGGAAATGTTCTATCACAATCAAGATGTGTGCCCAAGACAAATTGCATCAACATTACTTTGACTTTGAAAGTTTTGAGAGAAATGAGAATTTTAAACCTCGTTTAATTAAAGTCAAAGTAATGTTGGTGCAATCAGGGCTAAAGACTGTCTTTTGAAACATATGCACCGTTATTTTGATTTTAATCCTAGATCTACAATAAAGTTCTAAGCCTTAAGCCATAAGAAATGGAATCATAGTCGACTATTCTTCTCGAATTCGCAATTGATCAATTTCTTACAAAGGCTTAAAACACCTATTGTAGATCCGGAGTAAACGAAATTTAAAACTCTCTCTTTTTAAAATCGAGAAACAGAGAGAGAAAGAGAGTTTTAAACCTGTTTAAAGTTAAAGTAACATTAATACAATCAAGCCTAAAGCCCGGTTCCACCAATTATTAATTGTAAGATTATCTACTCTCGATTCAATTTATTCTTTATCTTTTTCTAATTCTAATAGAGAGAAAAAGATGAACAATTAAATCTAGATTAATATTAATGTATTGTCAAGCCTAAAATATATGTAAAAGATATCATAAAGAAGTCTTTTAAATAATGCATGTTGTGGATAGAGACATCCAGAGAATTTCTCTATCCTGTTTTTACAATCTATCATTACTTAAAGATTAAAGGTTACTAAGAAATTCATGATTGAATTTCATTGCTGAATCTCTTTATAACTTTTAATTTTTAGATAATGATATATTTTGATGACGAGCTTGTGTTCTCTGAATCGAATATCCTATTTCAAATTATTATTTAAAATGAGGAAAAATTACCAGGATCCATGTATTTCAATTACAAATTAAGATCAATGTATTTTGACGAAGTTATTGCAATTACGCGTATCATTTATTATAACAATGACTGTAAGATTAATAGAAGCCTGTAGATATGAATATTCTCGCGATAAATTTTTATTAATCTGTCCAACGGGAAGAGGAGGGGGAGGGGGAAGGATTTGTAATTTAACTCGCCGCTCTTTTTTTTTTATTCGTAACTTTTCTCGGAAGTTGGCCGGAAAACCGCCACGTAGCCGGAGAACCGCCCTCGATCAGTAATAATAAACTAATACACAATTAAGGGTCAATGCGATGCAAATGCTTTGAAGCTTTTTTTAATTGGTCAGTTTGTAAAATTCTTTGTTCTAATTGGTCCATCAAATACTTCAAAGCATTTATAGCGAGATTTTGACCATAGCTTAAGAAAGATACGAAAATTACGCCTCGGCGATGAGCGGATCCTCGCCGAATGAATGACGTATGTTGGGTCTTAAAGGACTTAATCGTGCCCCGGCAAACTCTTTGAGCGACGAGTTAATGACGTGTATTTATGTATTTGCCGCGTTTAATTGCCTGTGCGGCTATTAGCGTTATCTCGCATCTTCTCGGTAGTTGAATGTCGCCACTTATGATAAGTATTTATCGCCACTTGGGATAAGTATTTAAATACTCACGCGTACTTTTGCGTGATGCACTATGTGCAATTCGTTCAATTGGGCGAGACGAAAATGACTAAAGAAATATCTCCGTGTCTCTCTTCGGTCTCCACAATCGTTTAATTCAGACGGATTATTCTGAAATTTGAAGCAGTAAACATTTTTCTGTATCGAAGAAAAGATATTTTGTAAATCTGATTTTTTTTTTTCCTTTTGAAAAACTTGAAACTTTGAATTGTATAATAATTGAGAAGTAGCTGAGTCATGAAAAAATAGTATTGTTTTATTATTTTCTATATTAATAGAAAAAAAATGAAATTTTTAGACTTGTTTAAAGTTACCTAATCTCATTAAATAAGAAAGAAACCATGCATGTTATTCTAAGTTATTCTTTTATGTTTTTTTAACTTTTTTTCTGTGTATAAATATTCTTCACAAATAGCATTCCTAAGAAAATTTTGGATCGAATTTTCTATTCGATAACTTTTTATTTACGATACAAAATGTCCTATAAGACCGTGATATGATTATTATATAACAAATCAAAGATATTGTTTAGGATTTTTATTGACCTTGAAATATGTTTGCAGTTTTTGCAAACTTCTGAACACAGAGAGAAGGTTAAAGAAACAATACACCGCAATTATAAAATTAATTACAGACCGTAGAATTAAACATAGAATTAAGCATCATGTTTATATTTGAATGTTTATATCTGCATTTATTTTTATTAATTGAAAAAAAACAGAACTATTATAGAATTGCTTAGAATTAATTAATATCATCAAGTAAAAGAGCTATATTAATCTAAAGTTTTTAAAGACTTTCAGATTGACATAAATCTGTGACAATTATTAATCTGTTCTTCCTGCTTTTTATTTGATTTCTCACACTTTCTAAGCTCACTTTTGAAAATTTTAATAATTTAACTATTACAAAAATCCCAGATAATAATCCAATAAACAAAAATCGTCACCAAAATTTTTACCAGGATATTTTTAAAACGCTCAGTATGTGCTAAGATTAAAAAAATTCCGTGTGTCATTTCTGATTCTACTTTGTACAAATTGTTTACCGTTCTTATGCGCACTACGGAAGTCCGCGTTAATTTTCTTCTTAATTCTCATAATTTATCTGCGAGTAGGGCGGTAAATTGTTAAAGCGCGTATTTTTCAAGAATACTCTTTACGAATGCTGGAAGAATATCTTGCAAACGAGTTTGCGTCATCTGCGGCACTCAACGTACTCCGAGAACGGCGGGAACCTCACATTAAACCCTTCCTCTCGGATCTACAAAAGCCATCGAGTCGAGGTCGCTCTTTTAACCCAGATTTGCGGTATTTGCGACCATTCGCTTTATCACCGCTTTGTAATATTTTCTAATAAGCGATGATTTGAGATTTTTTGAAATTCAGTTTAGTAAATCATAAAAAAGTGATAAGAGAGAAAGTTATTGTTATATCCATGAAAGAATATAATTTTTGTCATACTGAATTAATATTATTAATTTGATATTATTGTTATGTATATTTTTTATATTATATATATATATATATATATATATATATATATATATACATATAAAGTAATGATTATGAACTCTTATATTGATCTGCGAATATCAGAAAATGCTTATGTATAATAATTAAGAATTTAATGAAATTAAACGTGGCAAATAAAGGATATCTTAATAACAAAGACATATTAATGAAATATAAAAAATATTTGAGCGACAAAGTAAATATAAACCGATTAAAATACATGCACGTATTTCGCAGGAAATATATATATATATAGATAATTACGATAGGAAATACGTTAATTGACTAAGCGTTAAATATAGCATAGCTTTTATTCTTTTGAAAGTAAAGAAATAACGTTCCTCTGAACTTTAACCGGATCATATATTGGATAATAAAAAAAAAATAAGCGCGCTATTTTGCGTGCAAAAATATTTTGTAATAAAATATTTGGTAATACGCGCGTGTAAAATCGCGGAACATACTTCGCGTATAAGAATCCAATATCGCAACGGGCAGAGATTTTTCGTAGAAAAATCCGCTGGCTCGCCGAGAGCGAAGAAAGATAGTAAAAAAAAAAAACAAGAGAAGGAGAAT
>NW_012130080.1:3485719-3489481 GCF_000143395.1 Atta cephalotes | reverse complement strand
CTCTCTCTCTCTCTCTCTCTCTCTCTCTCTCTCTCTCTCTCTCTCTCTCTCTCTCTCTCTCTCTCTTTCTTCGTTTAATCCTCTATAATTGACGTCAAAATTTCAGACCAGTTACTAACATTGTAAAATGTATTTAATTTATATTAATTAAAAGGCACAATTATCCTTGTAAGCACAATATTCCTAGAATTTTGTATGAATATTATTTACCGTTTTTAATATTCATACATTCTAAGAATATCGTATCTTACAGGATATTTTTTAAAGGAATTAAAAGACAGAGTATAAATTTTAAGCATTTTTCAATAAGAATTATAATCTAAACATATAAAAAAAGTTCAAGTTATAACACGAAGAAAATTGAATTATTTGACATTTTTTATAAAGAGATTTATAATTGAGTGGATTCAATAAACACTCACATCAGCTCCAGAGTTAATAATTTCGAATCTCCTTAATGAAAAATGAATCTTAATTTGAATGAAAAAAATTTACGAAGTATAGAGCGACGAAATGAAATCCAATTTTAATTGCGATCTAAAATTTCAACGCCATATATTCGTTGTAAATATGTTCGTAGCACTTTCGGCACGTTACGTTTCGTATTCGCGGAAGTAAATAGCGACGCAAGAATCCGCTGGCGTGTGGGAAACGATATCGGTAGATTTAGTGTGGGGGAAACGAGCTATCATCGAGAAAAGCTGGCGCGCCTGAAGCAGCGAACTGCTGCTACTATCATCTCGTATGCGATTTTGTAGAATGCTGAGCGCAGTGTGTAGCGGAACAGGATGTTGTCAGCTGAAATTAAATTTTCCTCCGAGAGCGGCGGGTCGCTCAGCAACCTGATATTGTGGGCGTTTTAAGCTACGTACACATCTACAAACGCACGCGCGCGCGTCGACGCCGTCATGAAATGTTCACTAATGTTCGTTTTGTCGTAATCCCAAAATTGTCCTACCGGAGAAATAATTATTTGTTTAATCTTTAATTATTAACATTTTCGCATAATCGATATAAAGAACACAATATTTAACTCTTCAAAATTAATGTATATTATAATTTATGATTATTTCAATTACAATCTGTAAGAAATAGTACTAATCGTCAATAAATTAAAATAATTATAAGTTATAATGTACATTAATTTTAGAGTTAAACATAATATTCTTAATTATATAGTTAGTTTGACCTAGAATACAGAAATTCTTAGGAAAAAGATGTTACAAAATGTTTTTATATTGAAATATTTGTTGTACTTTATGTTACATTTAAACATAGTTTTATAAATTGTCTGTTGAAAATATTTACACGCAAAGTATTATACGTTAATTGTTCTTACATGAAATTATAATTGTAGCAAAGGCATTGAAAATAAAAAATATTTATAAAAGTAATTAATTGGAATTTTATAGAAAATTCATCTACATTTTATATCACTCTGCATTAATTTTTTGGTAAAAATATTAGTATCTTAAAAAGTAATTTTTTTATTAAAATTATTTATCTTTATAAACATTCTTTGTTTTCATCTTTTTTCTATAATTATAATACAAACAATTAATTATTATACAAGCGGCGTGAAATTACAAAAATAACGTGCTTATGAGGTACTAAAAAAATCTCTTTCCGATCCTGGTGAAAAAAGTCGCGACAATGGCGGGATACTTGGTTTTCTTGGACTTTCCTCGCTTGGTTACTTCTGGGGTAGCGGATAAATGGCTACCTCGTTTTCCTTGAAGTTGATTGTATCAGGGGGCGGGAGGGAAAAGAACTGTTGAAAGAACGGACAAAGGAACGGGCAAAAGAACACGGAAAGCAGAGAACGGAGCAGATGACATCGCCTTCCACAACGCGACTATTCAACGTGTTTGCCGTACTCTGCGAGTTATTATGAATTGATATTAAATTGATATTTTCCATTGAGCGTAGTGTTCGAGTCTTACTTTAAAAGAAAGGCAGAAATTATCGAATGTGTTAACTGCTAAGAAAATATTTTTTTTTTGTTATATTAAATACATTTTTGATCGATGATTTATTTATTGAAACGAGCAATGGAAAAAATTTAACGATAAATGCATTTGGTACAGCGTTCGCGCTCCATTTGATATTTTATTAATTTGTACAATAATTTTTCTCTCTTCCATTATATTAAAAAATCTTTTTTTACACTTTGTGTAATTTTTTAAATTTTGTTTATCTTAATCAAATCATTTAATACTGTATATTAAATGTATAAAACTCATATTACATTTTTTATCTATATTTATAATGCAAACACACAGAATTTTATCATCACGCTGCAGTAAACTTCGAACTATCGCTAACTTTTTCCATTTTATTACGCTATACGATATAAAAATCACGGAAATTATGCACCAATTTAGATATCGTAGCTATTTTAAGCTAAAAGATCTCATTCATTTCTACTGTTGAATCAGCAACGATACTTATGAAGTTATTTATATCCTAACATTTAACACTAAATAAATCCGAGTTTCAGATAACGCGCGTAACCTTTGGACAAAGTAAATAAAACACACAGTTATTAAATAAATGGTGCTAAATATGGAATATAAATACGGATGAAAGTATCGAATCCGTAATTTACCGAGGCGGCAGATCGGACAAATAGATCCATTCGTATCCATATTTATGAATTATTCTCCAAGCAATGGCTATTGTCATCGCGTGCGGTAGCTTATGAGTTCGACTATCTTCCTTGATACCTGGGGATCACTTTGAAATAAATGATTCTCGGCGCTTTGTGCAACCAACGACATCACCATTAACGACCCTCTCGTCCAGCGAGTACGCGGTGACGGGGGTTGATCGCTATAAATTACGACCGGGCATTAGATCGTAAAACTGTGGGGCGCGACGGTCGATTTGTTTGCGGGATCGTCGTGCATCACCGAGGGATCGGGCCCGATTTGGTGGCCGCATTGCCATTTCCATCGGGATCGCAATTATTGCCTCGGAGGACGGTTATTAGAAGTAAATAGTTCCATGCGGCCGGGTAATAGAAGCGACTGTCTATCGGTTCCTATTGAATCGCCAATCGATAACGCCAATAACGAACTATTTTCCAAATTCATGAAGTAACGTAATGTTAAATATCCTATTCAATAACTTTTAAAATAAAAAATATTGAGAAAAGTCATGTTAATTCGTATTAATTAAGCAATACGAGTTTGACTATTATATTTATTATATTACTTGTTTTTAAAATTTAATTGCTTATATAATCAATAAAAAATCAATAAAAGTTCAAATTTAAATCAATGTTAACCATTGAAATCACGTATGTCGTTTGGAATAGCAAAATTTTAATATTAAAAGTTGAAAAAATGTAATAAATGGTAAATGCAACAAATTATTAATATCGACAATGTATAATACGTGTTATATATGCAATAATATTATATATGAAAACTTTCTATAGACGAAAAATTACAATCGTTAATATTACATATTAAAGTACTATGTAAGTGATGTTAATTATTACAAAGATCATTGACAGCATTCAAAATATGGAAAAAAATATGCCATTTAAAAAGAAAGTCAAAATGATTAAAAATTTTGATCAGGATCGTAAGGGTTGCCGTATAAGTGCGTGCATCGGAATACATTATGAAAAGTAATAAAACGATTTCGCATGTTGCAGCACGTGACAGGTCCCACACATACATGAGAAGCGCTCTCTCTCTTTCCCTCTCTCTCTCTCTCTCTCTACTACGTACTACTACTACGTACTACTACTCT
>NW_012130080.1:3483694-3485699 GCF_000143395.1 Atta cephalotes | reverse complement strand
ATACTTCGCGTATAAGAATCCAACTATCGCAACGGGACGAGAGATTTTCGTTAGTAAAATAACCGCTGGCTCGCCGAGAGACGAAGAAAGAATAGTAAAAAAAAACAAAAGAGAAGGAGAATAGAAATCGGAGAGGATGAAGGCGAGAGAGAGAGAGAGATGAGGGAGAGAAAGGGAGAATTCAAGTATAAGCGCCGTAACTGCGACAGTTTGCTGCGCCACGACGGCCGAAGAATGGACCAAATGAAGCCTTCTAAATTTCAACACCCTCTTCGTCGCGCGAATCTCCCTATCTTTTCTCCCTTCAACCTCGTTCCACCGAACGGCGGAGTCCGCGGAGTCGCGGCGCGGTGCGGCAGTGGTGGCGACAGGATACGAGAGAGCCTCGTCGTCCGTGAAACGCACGCGATGCCGGCGTACGACGGGGTGGCGATGACGCAAAGTCAGCGCGGGCCAATGGACTCGGCTCTGGAAACAGCCGGAACGGGTGCACGACTGCCGGCTCGCGATTGGGCGTGGCTCCAAGGGGGGCACCCTCGACTCTCCGCTACCGATGGGGTGGGGGAAATCCCCAAAGTGTGCCCCGGGGTGTAATATCATACCGCTAGGTGGATAAATAGACGTAGCGCGAGGCTACGTCGGCGCGCCGAGGGGTTAGAGACGAAGGGAGGAGAGAGGCCGCGCGCGCGCGGATAGGAGAGAGATGACGGACGGAGGAAAGTAGGGGGAAGAGACGGAGGTTTCGGGGATATGCGAAACGCGCGTAGGGAGGATAGGAAGGAGGTGAAGAAGGAGGAGGAGGATGGGGAGGTCGCGGATGGTTGCTCGAGGCCAACCGGGGAAGAGGTGGGGTCCAGGTCTGGTTAGAAAATGGTCGCGAGAGGTACGTAGCCCGGTGAGGGGGCGGAAAGGGGAGTAGGGACTGCGCACGGGGTAAACGAGAAATCGTGGAATCGGGCGACTGCAATGTGCACCGCGACGACGGTGAACTAGAACAAATAATGGTTGTAGTCAGCCTCAGCTTCCGAGAGGTATTTTCCAGTCTCATAAATCGCGCTCGGGCACGCTCGGCGGGGAATGTGGCCTCCACAGAGGAGTACGTTTTGCGAGAAACGCCGCTTATACCGGGAGGGAGGTTGACCTATGATGAGATGAGAAATATTGGTAAATCCAAGGACGGTGCAGAATTGATATTAGATGTCTGACAAAGTTAAAATCCTAAAACAAGTTTTTCCTGGCTTTGCTGATATTTCTTTTTCCTAAATAAAGAACTGTGATATGAATAGAGAAGCTTCCGAAATGAAAAAAAGCAGCTCTTGATCTTCTCATTACTGTTGTCCCTATTGTTGTCTTATTACTTTTTAATTTATCAAGTTAATTAACAGGATGTTGGACATAGCATTCCGAAGAATTATATCTTTAACACGAAAATACTTTTATATGAAAATGCGAATGTAATTTGTAGATTGGATTGATAATTTTTTAATTACATTTCAAGAGATATTGGCAAGCTTGTGTTACTTCCGACAGTCTTTCGCGTTACGATAATTACAATCCGAAATTTCATGTTTATTGCTCAACGGATCACTCATATTCTTGCATCAGCAATCTTTTCACGTACGGACATACTGTGATACCTAAATGCAAAAACAGATATACGGATGTACTTTACGCATGGTAATCCAATAGTCCCAGGATCGACCGTTGTTCGGGATATATAGATATTTCGCTGAATCGCTGTAATTCTATTACATCGGTGAACGAAATGGGTGGGTCTTTTTCTGCAAAGTGTCAGTCGTTCGTGGATCTAGTTACGATGCGTGTTCGCCGATAGCGAAAGGGGACAAAACGTACGAATCAATTTAAATCTAAAAAAGTAACATATTTTCATCTATATTTTACAACTGCACGAATTAAATGTAGTCATTGAAATGCAGTAAGCTTTTGATATGCATACTTTTAGAAAGTGATGAAACATTTATACTCGTCGATCTCTCTCTCTCTC
>NW_012130080.1:3473743-3483674 GCF_000143395.1 Atta cephalotes | reverse complement strand
AAGTAAAAGTAAAACGTTAAAACGTTAACGTTACGTACTAGTTGTGTCGACGACGACGTACGACGTACCGACCACCACACTACTATAGAGAGACGCTCTCTCTCTTCCTTCCTCTCTCTCTCTCTCTCTCTCTCTCTCTCTCTCTCTCTCTCCCTTTCTCTCTATGAACGAACAATAATCTGTCGCGGTAAACGCATCTGTTGTCGCGAGCAGGTGCGGCGTTTCAATTCGCGCCTAAAGTGGATTAAGGGCCAGCCCGCGTTTTTGTTGGGTCACGTGCGCCAGTCAAAATAAATCTGTTCTTGTAATCGGATTTACGAGCCATGGCCGATAAACTACCGGGCCGGTTATGAACTTTAAACAGCCGGTCGCACGCGATCGTCGACAGTCGGCGCATCATAGTTTCGCCGCATAATTTCGTTTGCAACCGTAACCGCGTGTCCGCTTTTCGGTTGGCTTTAACACGTTCGCAACATTGTGCGCCACCAGTGATAGGCACATATTTTTCATACCAATACGCGATAGTCGTAACTAATTGTATATCATATTTGTAACTCGTATCGTATTATATCAAAATATCTTATCTATTTTTTTGTATAAATAATACTTTCATACTCAAAAATATAAAGTTCAATTTTTCATATTAAAAATAGATATATATGTAGAAAAAAATGATTTAGATTATATGTTCACATGTTTAGATAATCACATGTTGATTATTCGTCTTCTTTAAAAAGCAACATCTCTTGCAGTATGAATCTGCATTTAAATTAGCCATATTAATTTTTTTCATATTTTTCATGCATCTAAAAATATGTATATTCAAAAATCTAATCTAGATTTTAAATAAAATATTCCAGAAAAAATTGTTCTCGTCAAATGTTTGAAATACGTGTACATCAAATTCTGCAAGTGTAAAAAGTGACTTCAATATGTGCGTGTGATTAGTTTTCTGTGTAAAAAAAACAATATATTGTATTGCGTCCACAATTATCCACAAACATGGATTTTGTACATTTAAATGCGTACTATTTTTGCATGGAAAAAACCTAAATAGCATATATAGGTATATTTTTTACGCATTTGGATTCGCAATGTATTTATTTTTCATCGTTATTTTAATATTATTACGATAATGATCAGAAAATACATTTGCTTTCAATCCGTCTCGGCACACTTGGAATAATGAAACTATCACATTTCTGCTCATCAAGCATGGACAGCGTACGAAAGTTTATAAAAATGTTATGAGGAGTTTAATTGGCCGACGTTTAATTACTTCGACTACCACCGCCGTCGCCGCCGAAGACGGCGCGGGGTAGCAAAGGGGTGGCCGGACTAATTGCGAAGTTTTCTACTTCGATTTTCCGGCAGGCTGCACGCTGCCGCGCCATTTCCCGGCTACCGGTTGTTCGAATTAAACGCGAATGCAGTTTTAAACTGGGGAAGAGCGCCCCGGGGAACACCAAGTATTTTATACGGGATTAAACGCGACAAGCGCGTACGGTAAAAAGCGGCCAAAGAAATCAATAACCTCGCGTTATACGCGCGTACCACGCCGCTATTTTATATTTTCCCGTCTGCTCTTCTCGCACGACTATAATCGCGATAAAATAATCATCAAGTGAACATTCCGTTTCGCAGACGATGAGTCAACGAACGAAATAATAATATGAAAAATTATTTATGTGTAGTATCGCTAAAAAGAAGATAAAAATGACATTATACTGCACACGACATTATACTGCTAAATTTATCAGTCTGTACAGAATGTTCTAGAAAACGAGGAAATAACTGTTTTTTTTATATAAAAAATGTTGAAAATATATTGAATACAATTTTTTAATATAGAGCTTTGTTTTCGAAAATATCAAGCTTGAATATTTGTCGAGTATATGTGACTAGTCACAATCTGGCTTAGCTCATCCAATCTGATATTCATCGCTATTTTTATGTCAGTCTGGGTTTGGTAGTTTAAAATAATGCAATAAGGTTCAATAACGTCTTTATGTTATTAATTAAAAAATTGAAAATATCGTCTTTCATTTTCAGACAAATTCTTGCTTAGCGAATTAAAAATGCGTGAATCCATGCTAATGTATTGGAATTCTTCACTTCTTCGAAAGTCTGTATATATATATATATATATGTATTATCTTTAAATTGAAAATGATAATCAAATTCGATTTTCTTGAAAAGAGCTTTATATGAAAAAAATTTATTTTATATTTTTAACTTATTTTTACATAAAGAATCATCTCCTTCCCGATTATACCACGATTTCCGGAATATTCTACATATATACGAGTTTATCTCATATTTCGTGTCAATTGTAGATTTATAAGAATTTGATATTCATATTGATCTATATTCGTTCTAAAATTGTTATATAGGTCTAAAAAAATAAATGAAGCGATAAAAATTTAATAGTTAACGGGATCAGTTTTATTTAATAATTTATAACTAAATACTGTAAAAGTTCTTATTAATCTTTAGCAAATTAAATAGATAACCTTTTAAAATTTTGACAAACTATATTTCTCTCTTAAATAGCCAACATAATTTGTATATTATTTCATCAAATTATAAAACTTGAAAATTAAGTATTCTCTGCCATATTAGTATTCTCTATTTTCTTTCTACTGATAATTATTCTTTATTTAAATCGAATATTTAATCAATCGCTGGAAAATTACGCTATATTCTTTATTATCATTTATTACAAACATCTTAAAAATCGTAATATGCAGCAGTCCGAATTTCCTCAGGTCACAAAAATGTCTTCGATGTGAAAAAAACATTGTTTGTAAACGATCGAAGCCCGATTACAATAACGCGAAGCTCGTTCGTTGCTACGATTGTTCGAATGCGGTGCATTCGACTCGCATTGACCGGGAACTCGAGTACACGTCGAGCACATCACGGTTGATCGCTCGCTCGATAAGCATTCGATGTATGCAACGTAACACATCGAATGCTATGCCGATTTAATGGAAATAAGCTCGAATGTCGAAATCTGCTGAAGTCGTTTGTGATGTTGGCATTAGAGAGTAATATAAGGTGCGATTCACTTAATGTTGCAAAAAAAGTTAGAATAACATAGCATTTATATGAAAGATTGAACTTGAGAAAAGTCTTAGAAAAAACGTACTTCTCATAATATGATGATATAAGTAAGTAAATATGTATATTTGATATGACCTTGAATACACCGTTTTTTGATACTCGAAACTAATAATCAATCAAAGCCCTTATGCTCGACGCAATCTCTCTGAACGTCTCCTCGATTCTCTTCGCCCTGATTTTTTCTTTTTGGAATACCTTCTTCCTTTTCTGTCTTTGTGTTTCTTGATCTCTGTTATCTCTCATTGCACTTTATTTACGGCCAGTTCAAAAGTGAAATCGGCCTCCTACATTTATGAAAAGAGACAATACATATACTTTCTTTCTCTTATTTTGATAAAATTGCTCGTGGCCAGACTCTGTTAAGAATCTGTATTTGATATTCTCTCGTCTTGCCATTAGCGAACGCATCATTGTGGTTTTGCGAATCAATCATCGGATCTTTCATCCGTGCATAAACAACTTTATTCTGTAATAAAGCTTCAGAGGACTTTTCGCAAAACAGATAGTTATGAACTTTACGTTATTTCGATTATTTATCAATATTTGAAGGAGTATTAGTCATTAGATACGTTAACATAATCAGTTTTATTTAATAACTTATGTTAAATGCTGTAAACTCTCTTGTATAGCAAATTGGATGAACACCTTTGAAAAAATTGCAGACCACCAATTGATGAGTTTTTAAATATTATATTTTTTATTATCTCCTCACTCATATGACAATATATTTTTTAGTGCCACTCCCGACTTTAAAAATTATTTTTATAAAATCTATGTAAAATTACATATATAGTTTTACAAGGATTTTTAACATAGATTAAATTAATGTTTGACATATCTGATGTTTTTCCGAAAATTTCTCTCGTGCCGTATTGAAATGTCCGATCGATAATCGTCGAATAATGGTCGCTGAAAAATCCGGTAAGAGACGAAGCGATGCGATTTCGTCGATGCAAACAGATTGTGCAATTTAATAAAAAAAAAAACGCTCGCACGAATCTCATGCACATAATATCCGACATGATATATTTGTAATTTAATGATATATACTTTTTAATTTAACGTGGCTGTCGAACGCAGCGCGGCTTTTATGCGTTCCTCGCGTATTTGCAATGTATATTTATTAATTTAATGCAAACAATTTATCACGGAGTTAAGCAATAATTTTTCACAATTTTAGCTCGGATAATCGGGCGTACTCCACACAAATGTATGCGCGCAAATTTTAATCATCTGAATTCGTGAGTGAATTTTACATCAAATTTAATTTAGTCAGCCGTATCACGACAATTTTTTTTCCTTCGAAGAAGAATAATAAAGCGAAATGCTGACAATCCTATTTAATATAATTGGAAATAAGGCCGAATAAAACAAAAAAAAATAAATAAAAATAAATTAGAATAATTTCTACTATAAAAAATTTCTACTATAAAAAATTTCTACTATAATAAACTCTTTTCTATATGACACAATAGAGCATTTTTTAATATAAATATGATATAATAAAAAATAACATAATCTTTTTGCATAATAACATAATCTTTCTCTCCTTAAATTGCAGTATTATATTGCCAATAAGAAAGAGAGATGATTGACATTTTTCGCAATCGTCAATTATCTCGTAGATTAATTTTGAAAGCCGCGGTAAAACTGCTTCGGATGGGGATGGAAAATATTACGATTAAAGCCGCTCGAATTAGCGCGGAAGGGGGTAGGAGCGCGTGGGGCAATAGAATAATCATGCGAGACGTTAACCTGTTAGGCATTAGTGGCGCATGATAGGCACGCTGCGGGTGGTGTCGCATCGGGATAAAACGAGAGTGGTTGCGGGGGATACAGACGAAATAGATTGAGAGGGAGAGGGAAGGAGACAGAAAGAGGGAGAACGAGAGACTCATTCTCTTCCTTTCTCACTCTCTCGTCAGGGAGTAAAACAATTACGGCTCCGCGTCGACGTACACTCGACCGAGCACCCCTCGTATCGTGTTCAGCAGCCCCACACTGTAGGGGTGTTCTTCGGCCTTTGGCGACGTGCACGAATCACCGCTGCGAGCCCGCTTGATGCGTATTCATCGAAACCTCGTCGAAAATCTCAGCGTACGCTATTCCGCTAAAATTACAGATATTGAGACCAGTATAAAGCTCGCTTTAAACGATCTGCAATTCGAGCGTTTATGCTTGAGCGTTTTATGCTTGAGCGAAAAGCTTATCTTTCTTTAAATTGTCTTAAATCTATATTTACGAAAACATGAAGCAATTCAGAATTTATACATGAAAAGATCGATCAATTTTTATAAATTTAATATTGGTTTTGAAAATAAGCTCTTTAATATGTTATTTGTTAAATTATGAATGATAAGGAGAATCTAGATGGATCTAGAATCATATAATATTTACAAAATTAAATTAAGAAATGTAGAGCTAAGTACATAGATTCGTAAATTAATGGAAATTGATATATTTCAAATTTATTAGAATAATTTATTTCAAGTATATATGAAATTGTATATAAGTTTCAAATTCAATTCTAATTGGTATTCACTTCGAAATTTCCTTAAGGCTGTATTACACATTTTTTTTAACAAAATGAAAAAATTATGAAAAAAATTACAGATTTTTCTATATTGTATTTGAAATAAGATTAAAAGTTTGGCAATTAAAAGCTTAAAAATGATTTTAACGAGAAATGGACTGTTTTTAAAAAATAACTAAGCTAAAATGTGAAAGTTTTCACTATTCACATTTGAACTATAAAATTGTATTGTTAAATATTGACTTTTAAATTGTTTCATATGTATATAACATTCATTTTTATACGAAAAGTATAAATTTCCAATTTCCATCACTTTTTGCAGAGACTATACACCTGAACATCCTTAACTGGTATTTGTGGGTACAGTGTACTTTAAATTAATATTTACTTTAAATTAACGTAGTAATCGATAATTTTTTTTTATTTTAAAGAAGCGGAGAAATATGTGATATATATAAAACTTATATATAGAACTTAAAATTATATAAAATTACAATGAAACATTTATTATAAACAATTTTGCACAACATAGTTGAAAAAGACCAAATCCACTGGACGAATATCGATCAGAATTAAATAGAAAGTTTACACTTTTGTGAAGTCTCGTCACAGCAGATAATTTCCTCCGAGGGAATTTTTGCAACTTCTTCGATGCTACGAGAGAACTCGTTCGGGATGGTGTGCCTATTAAAATGTCGCGACGTTCTGCCGGAGTTCTAAATAAGAACAGCGCGCGCGTTTCCGACGATGACAATGAAGAATTAAGCTCGCGACCCGCGGGCTGTGTAACTCGGCCGAATTATTACTCCGGGACTGAGAAGTTTAAATCGTCCCGACATGGTCTGTCCTCGCCCGGGGGGGCACGTGGAATCCCTCTCCCCCTCCCGACTCACTCACCGACAAATTTAAATCTCGCTAAGCCCAGCCATTAGTACGAAGCGCAAACAGCAAATAGTGCATTAAACTGTGCGTCTGTATGCACACGCGTATGTGTCCTTAAACGCGAAGCCAAGTGTCTGTTCCCACGAGGATTTCATGATCGACCTTACGCATTGCGTGCGTGGATCGTTCGTTCATTCGTTCGTTCGTTCGTTCGTTCGTTCATTCGTTGCACTGCTTTGCCTGTTTACGTGCGCTCATCCGGACGAGCGGGGGCTGCTCACTCGGACGTGATATCGCGCGAACCGCACCCCGTGATGGTTATTTCGCCGGTAAAATTAAATTTGTAAATACGCGGTCACGTATCGATCCCGTAACCAGAATCCGTTAAACTGTAGAAACCAAAATTCAAATTACCGTCTCTCAAACTAGAATATACGTATTTAAAGTGTTATGGAGTTAACACCCTTAAATGCGAATTTTTACAAATTGTTATAGTATTTGATCTTCATTTAATTTGTTCACATTTGTCTATGAATAGTTGACTAAGATTATTTAATTCTTTTATTTATTTATAAATTTTTTTGGCAAAATAGACAAAGATTATTATTTATATTATATAATAATAATTTCGTAATAATTCGCTTTTAGGAATGTCAATTTCGCTTTTAAGAATGTCAACTTCATAGATCTCTTATTTAAGTTGGAAAAGTCCCTCCAATTATATTATTTTAAAAAATTGACAATTTTTAGTTAACAAAATAATTATCGACTTCATATGATTTTCAAGGCAAGCATGTGTTTTAAACTTTTAATTTTTTATTAATAATTTAATATTTTAATAACTTTCTAAAGGATAAAAGAAAGAGACGATAAAAGAAAGAGAGATTGAACGTCTCACTTTCGTCTGTATTTCCAACCACGATATATATTCGTATGCTTTTATTTTACTTGTGGAAACGACTTCGATATCAGTGCAAAAGCGGTCAAAAGTTTTGAGACACATGCCTGAACTTTCCCAAGAAAGCTATGCATTATCAATACCCTGCTTCTTTTTCCTATACCCCATCTTATTTCTTGTGCTGATGAATCTTTTCCTATCTTCTCAAAGAAAATTATTCTTTCCTTTAGTTTTTTTCTGTTAATGTAAGATAAATGTGTGCAATTTTTTATTTATATACCTATTTCTGTGTATTTTTTCTAGCTACGATAAATTTCAATTTTTAGAATACATTAATAAAGATTTGATGAATTATTTTTTTTATATTGAAATGCCTCTTTTATCCTTTAGAAAGTTATTAAAATATTAAATTATTAATAAAAAATTAAAAGTTTAAAACATATGCTTGCCTTGAAAATCATATGAAGTCGATAATTATTTTGTTAACTAAAAATTGTCAATTTTTTAAAATAATATAATTGGAGGGACTTTTCCAATTTAAATAAGAGATCTATGAAGTTGACATTCTTAAAAGCGAAGTTGATATTCCTAAAAGCGAATTATTACGAAATTATTATTATATAATATAAATAATAATCTTTGTCTATTTTGCCAAAAAAATTTTTATTAAAGAAAGATTTTAGCATTTTAATTATTTTAAAAAGTTCAAATATATCAAGAAAATAAATTTCAAATATTAAAGAATAATTTTATAAAAGAGACAAAGTAATATTCTATATAAAAAAGTGATGAGTTTTTATTTGAGGAAATATACTGTGCAACTGAGGATATTTTTAAAAAAATAAGTTTAAAACGATTTTGAAATAGACTTTTTAATGTGAATTTTTAATATGAATTTAGGAATAAATTTTTTATGTGAAAGTGCAATATATTAAAACATAATTAAAATGATAGGTTACGAAGAAAAAGCGCAAGGAGATTAAGAGGAGTTACGCTTGAACAAAATTTCTCAGTTCTCTGTCGCCGCAGCAACGGCGGCGAAGAAGCTGGGAAGAAATCAATGCCGAAGGATAACACGCGTCCTTGCTCAGGGACGAGCAGTCTCCAGCTGCTCCTCGAGACCTCGACCGAGCGAAAACTTTGTCCAAGAATCTAATATCATCCTTGGCTCGCACACATTCTCAGAATTCCATAGCACGCCAGAACTGTATGGTACACGATGTCCTCCTTATGTTAGGAGAACGCGACAGGATTTTACCCTTAATCGCCTCGAGATCCTTGTAATTTCGTTTTGAACAAACGTTTATAATACTCAAATATGTTATACTAAAATACGACGCCTTAATTTCTACTATGCTTTTTTTGCAACATGTTTTTATAAAATTATAGGCACTTCAAGTAACAATATGTCGATATTTTTGTAAAATTGTTTTAAATCATTAATTAGAATACGTATATACGAAAAAGACGGTCTTGCTGAAATATCTGAAAATTTATGTAGTTACAGAAAACAATTTTTATGGATTCATGATTATTTTGATATGATCCAACAAAATTATTTTCAAATCTGTAATTAGCGAAATTTTTAGATACTTTAAAATGATTCTTTTCATGTAGTAAATAGAAAATTCAGATTACAAAAGTTATTAAACCAAAAAATTATTAAGCCAAAAAATAATAATAGAATATACTCGATCTTTTGCTGCGATTATTTTCATCTTCTTTCTAAAATTTTAATTATATCAATGTTTCTAATTTATACGTTGATTTGATTCAAAGTTATCGATATTAAAACAATTTTCGTTCAAGTGCTTCGCAATTGAGATTATATATTTGAGATTATATATTTGAGATTATATATTTCAAATAGATTTTTTTAGAGCCATCATTTTGTATATAAGTAAAAAAAGATTTCTCATAATTTTTGATAGCATTATCACTAGACAATCTTTTCTTAGATTGTCGCTGCATATTTGCGCGAAAACTCTTAAAGTGTAAGAATCTAATACGATTCACGGTACGCGTGCATGCACACACGCACGCACTCACGCACGCACATATTCGTGATATAGGGGCCACACATCCCGCACATTCCAAGGATACACGGATCTCGCGTGGACGGCCAAACGCGTTGGATCGCGCAGGAGGAAAGAGGATTCGCGACCGGGAGAGGGAGAGGGCGAGGACAACGATGGCAGGAGAGAGTGGAGAGGAGAGAATGGGGTGGAGCAGGGGAGAGAGAGAGAGAGAGAGAGAGAGAGAGAGAGAGAGAGAGAGAGAGAGAGAGAGAGAGAGAGAGAGAGAGAGAGAGAGAGAGACGGACGGGACGGGACGGGGTACGGGTACGGTACGTACGTACGTACGTACCGACGAACGAACGAACGTACGTACGTACGTAACGTTAACCGTACGTACCCGTACCGACGTACGACCGTACCGTACGTACCGTACGTTACCGTCCGTACACGTACCGTACCGTACGTACGTACGTA
>NW_012130080.1:3462699-3473723 GCF_000143395.1 Atta cephalotes | reverse complement strand
GAGAGAGAGAGAGAAGCTCGCAGGAACGGCGGGGAAGGGCGGGTTGCTATCTTAGCCACCACAAAGCAGTGATAACATTTTCCCTCCCGGACAGAAGCCTAGCCACCCTTCTCGTCGCTCCCAGGTCGATATCCGGATAACGCTGGTTGCCCCGGGCAACCGGAAGGCCACGCCCGCGCCTTCGAAACATGGCTGCCGCCGTCGTAGCTTCCGGTGGCGGGTGGAAGGGTGAGCAGAGTGCTCACCCGGTTCCTCGCTCTACGAGGGTGACGAGAAGGGTAGACGGAGGAAGTGGAGGAAAATGCGGACGGATAAAACGTGAGAGTCGAATTATCATAATATTGGTCATTGCCTGCTACCTCTCTCTTCTTCTTTCTCTCTCTTTCTCTCTCTTTCTTTCTGTTCCAGGAAGCCAGAAAGCGAAGTAGTTAACTATCAGACCTCTCCCTTGTGTGTATACCCTGGCGACTTATTACCACTTCACTCTACACTACGAAGCATTGTCTTGTGCATGTATGTGTATCCGTAGTTAATCTCTTTTCGCTTCACAGCTATCTTCGACAATGAAGAAGACTTTCCGTCGACCGTTTCTCTTTAGTGCTAAGTTTCTGTGGTAAAATTGAACATGGACGATCCTGTGCGTTTCTTTAGTTTCGTCGTTCTATCAACCTTTTGATAACTCAATAGCTTAGTTGAGCTTGTCGAGTCTCCATATCTTTTCAATTAATGAATGTTATAATTAATGCATGTTATAATTTATACTTTTCGATAAAAATATATATAACAGTCAATAAATAAAACATTAATAATCTAATTTCTAATTTGTGATCGTTATAGTAATATCTAAATAAGTAAAATTCTAATTTACTTGCGGTACTTCGTGCTGCACATAATATGGCTCTAGATGGCTCACATAATGCTATCAGCTTTTACTAATTGTAACTTGTCAACATCCCTATATGTTTAAGATGTTTACTACCGAACTTATAGGTCCCATTAATTAGAATAGTAAAGTAATAAAAGATGGATTTTTCTCTCGAAGATTGTTAAAGTCTCTTCGACATTTTTGAATGAAATATTTTGCAATAAGATAATACAAGCAGAAGCTCAACTTCCCTTTGATTACTCTCGGCAGAGTTAGGGGGAAAGAGTAAGAATTGGTGTACCCAGGTCGAAATATTTCCGCGTTTCATGGATACACTCGATGGATCAGAGCCTTCTTTATCTCTCTCTCTCTCTCTCTCTCTCTCTTTCTCTCTCTGTCTCTCTCTTCTCGCATAATGAACCTTGTTCCCATCGTTTCTAATTATCAACCACCGGCACGTTATTTACCCCCTGAGCGAGGCGAGTTATGAAAGGGGGACGACGCGAGACGATTCACGAGGACGACTCATCTCCACCTTCTCCATCCCTTCCGTAAGTACGGGCCGGCACACGCCTTTGGCACGGGCGCCGCGCTTGTATCCGTGGTGACAATGCAAACCGAAACAAACACTTAGCGGCACGTGAGCGGCACGTGACCAACAGGATATATTACATTCCGAATGCACACACACTTGACGGACGATTAAAGGGTGTTGCACGCGCGAAGAACCATGATCGTGACAACGATATCCTCCTACCCTCTTGTTTCTTCCGTCGATCTACCTACTAATCGTGTTCGTTGCATATCAAGACGCTTGTAACATATCCGCCATGTGTATCTTTTATATCGAAAATTTTACTACTAACAATAAGTTTAATTAAATTAATTGTCTGCAATCATATGTTTATTCCGTCTGCAATCTGGATCTTTGAACTGAAATGTTAAAAGCTTTATTTAATAAAAATTAAATTTGAGTAAAAGTAAGGAAAAAATAGAAATTTTTATTTATAAAATAATTAAAAATTTATCAGTAAAAGATCGGACTCCGTCCTCTCTCTTTATTTCGAGGAAATTTGAGAGTAAAATTTCACTTATTAAAAAAAATCAGACGGAGGGAACGTAAATGGTCGATTAAAATTATGTTGTAATTACAGAATAGGAAGAAATATAATGAATGATCAATCAAGCTTCAATTTCAGGAAATTATTCATTCTATATAATTTAAATTTACACACACATAGTATAATTATTGTTTTAACTAAATTAGAATTGTATATTCTTATCCTAATCGGAATTTTGTTAACTTCTAAGAGCGAGAAATTTTTTTAGAAATTTCTAATTACAGATAATGATTCTATTTTAATTAGAAACTCGACAATGTAAATGAGTACGCTGAGATCGCAATCGTCTGGATTACACAATGCGCGATAACGTTGCAGTAACTGTTATAAATCGTTATGTCTAAGATTGTTGTTTGATAAATTGCGCTAAGATGCGATTTCTATCAATGTAGATCAACTTTAATCTCGAGTTAAGTTACATATTTCTTCTCTGATTCTTAGAAAATTAGAACAAAATAAAAAGTAAATTAAATCTAGATTAAAATGAATCTATATTGATCTAAGAAATGGACATAAGTCGAACTCTTCTAGCTTTTAAATTATTAGTAAATGTTTATCTATGATTTAGTGTCTATTTACCTACCTTTGAATACGCATTCTCTCCTCGACCCTGGACTCCTCTTATCACACGCGCAATTATTTTATCGCGCGGGCGATAATGCGTTTACCTTCGTGCAACGTTTAAGATAATGCAATAATAGTTGCTTTTAAACTGTAGCATCATTGTTATTCGGAGCACGTGTAAATCTTACGTACACGTGTCGTAAATCTTTTGCGATCTAACGTAAGTCTTCGTAACTTCAACGATTTATAATTTGCAATTTGCTAGTTGCGATTTGCAATTTGCTAGTTTCGCGTTGTAGAATTATTGTTTGATATCAAGCTTTTTTTATCTAAAAGTAAAATCTAACGTAAATGCGTTTGTCGCATGACTGATTTATGGAACATGTTAATCGGCATTGGAAAAAAATTGTTTATCTGAAAAAAAAATTGTTTATCTGATAATAAATTAGCTTCTTTTTGATAATCTTAATTCTGTGGACAAATGCAGTATTAATTCAAAATTTTACAGTATTGCAATTTTGATTTTATCTCCGTATTGAAATTACGATCATCATAATATACGTTAGGAGGATACGAAAGATAATTTGTTTTATCGTTTTTGCTTATCAATTAATTGAGCTAATCGTAAACTGCATGCTTTTCTGCACAGCACTGATTCTTAGAAGATTATCTATAATAGCATATAAAACATGAATAACATGAATAATGTTTAGCTATGCTAAACAGAAGATAAAGTGCAATAAAATTGACTCAGCTGTATTCAAAATGCGCATTATATTATTTCTATACTGTCTCTCTTGATTTGCACTTGCACGTGCGCAATAATAGTCTTTTGCAAATCGCATTATTGCCAGTATTCATATTATAATGTCGATTCTTATATATTTAAGACTGTCTTAAGTACAGTCTTGATGTCAAAGAACCGTATTAGCATCTTAAGACACTGATTTAAGATGCTAATACGGCTAATATTAAGACTTAAGATGATCTTGAAATAAGCACCTATATAAATTCCGATCATAGTTTTTTGCAAATCGTGCCATTGTAATCGTAAATTTTCTTCCCCACGATGCGTAGAGAAATAGAAGAGGAGAAGCAAATGTAGGAAGAGAAACGGAATGATTGGAGAGAAAACGGAGATGCGGAGCGGAGGAAGCGCGTTTTAAGCGCGCGATGCTCGAAGTGCCGCGGGATGCGGCGGTGACGGCCGTTATCTTCGTCACGATCGAGGAATGTAATATCGTCACCCCAAGCGACAAGAGTTGCCTTCGTATCGCCATTTAGAATACCGTTGTCGTGAGGGGTTACGGGGACAGGGATTAAACTGCAATGAAAATCCACTCATTCTGCGCTTTACCGTCGCCGCCCTCTTCTCTTTTCCGCTTCACATTGCCAACGCCGAGAGAAGCGAGTAAACAAGATATTGCTTTGTACGCCCTCCTCGTCTCTCGCTTCCGCTTTACCGTCGACTTCTCTCGCGTTTTCCCTGTTATCGTCTTATCTCACGCGCATGACGTCCTTTCCTGACAGGAGTAAGAACGAACAGAGTTGCTCATTCTGAGCCAATCGACGGATACATCCGATACGTTCAGACGACTTTTGCTCTTTAATTATCTAACAAGATTTAAATTCGTAATTATTGCATTAACAAGAATTAATCGAGACAGATAAACCAAACAAAGCAGTAGAATAGGAAAGCTTTAAGCCGTAAAAAATTGACCAATCACACAGTCGCATGTAAGAATATTTTTCTTACAAGAAATTAATCAATCCTTGATTTTCTTAAGGCGCACATAAATTCATGATATCACATAAAAGGTATGCAGAAAAACGTAAGACAGTAAGACGCAAGCGAAATGATCAGTTAAGCTAAACACATGAAAAAACATAAGGCAATAAGATTTAGCAGTAAATCGACCAATCATAGTAGAGGTCGTAAAGTAGTTTCTACTTTTTGTGATTAGCTAATTCGCTTATTGCTTATGTCTTGCTGCTTAAGTTTTTTTGTGCACCATAATTTTAATGGGAAAGAAGATGTATAATAGTCGCGCTTATACTTAACGATACTTTATTATTTTTATTATTACATATTATTATAAATCTATCATTTTGACACATACAGTACTTACTAAGATCTACTGATGATTTTTTTAACGATAGGATGTATAGCCTATAACTAAACATATATTTCGACATTGTTGCTTTACTCTTAGCGGAGGAACAAAGTGAAGTATCGCGATGTGCGTTTCGTAATGATTGAAAAATATATGAGATTAGTAAAATATATCGTTTATCACCGTTATAATTTCGTTAAATACTCGATCATTACAAGATTTTCACATTTTGAGTACGTTGACCATTGCAATGTAAGAATAGGCTTGTTTATTTTTATAGACTTGTTACCAAAATAATTTAGATTCGGCAAATTTCAGTTTTACTGTTGAACATAAATTACACAATTAGTTTGAATTTTCAAAAGCATTGTTTACGAATGTTATGTATTTTTAATTAAATATCACTTTACATACAAGCATTGAATTAATATACTAATATTTCAACATTTGCTGGCTTTAACAAAATTTAGATTTCGTTTCAACAAGATTTTTTCCATTTCTATATTGTTATTTGTTACAAAATTTAACTATATCCTTTGATTTTTATGAGACTAATTGCGCTTTAATTAATTGATATTCCTTTTGATAAATTAAATCTTTTTTGCAATACGTAGTTATCGTTTATTAAATATTAAATTTAAATTATATAATATAAATTATATTAAATTATATTTTTTTAAATCTTGAACAAAACTTGCGTTAAAGATTGCTTTTTGTCAGACGCAATGCGAAACGTAACGAATTAAAAGCGTCATTAGGGATCATTATTATCTTCAAAGCTGGCCACTTCAACATGAAATGGAAAACGATATCCTAGTTGTAAAATGTCATATAGGTATTCACAATTACGTGGATCGCGCTACGGATTCGCTGTATGTACACCAAACGTCTACTTGACCGCTTATGGCTAAATGGGACGAGCGGGGATGCTTTACATTAAATCCACTGAAGAAAGATTCTCCCCACTATAACAGAGTGCTGCGCATATATTTGTCCGGGACTCGTATTTACAATGTCGATATTAATCGACCATACAGAAGCGACCTAAGTTCATCTAACCGACAGATCCGGGCAACAAAAGTGAAATCAGAGGGAGCGCGCGGGGCAACTTATTCACACAACTTTGTTCGCAAAAGCTCTTTCGACAAATGGAAGTACATTATTGTTCCACTTTTCCGGTTACTGTTGAGATTCATAATAATTAACATTACCAGGCTAATGAATTAAAGACAATATATTATATGCTCAAAAAAAGAAACTGCTAGTACTTTTCCCTGACGATTGTTACTATACTAAAAAAATTTTCAACTATAATTTAATTAAAGGTTTTTTTATAATTATAAATAAATTTTTGGTATCACCGCTGGATATATATAATAGTGATAACAAAAATTTTAATCTTTTGAAAAAGAGATTTTATAAAAAAGAATTTGTAAAAAATTATAAAAGATTCACATTTGAAGTATAATTTTATATTAGCAATAAATTAATATGACTATAATGCATCTACTTCCACTAGCCGTTTTTAAAAAGCAACATGAGAATGTCAAATAAAAACGCTACGCTCTATTGCACTACGCCTTTTTACAGAGATGCGCTGATATATATGGGATGCGCGCTATTACCCTCAATATATCTTCATTAAATCGATTCGTGTATCTTTCTATAGTTTCTGCGACGCATCTTGATTACCTACTCGGTAAGAAACGTCCATCAAGAATTTTATGCGTCGGAATTGGTTTGATTATATGAAGCATGACTTTCACTCGCCTTACCAAATAAAAACTAAGAGGTTGTAGAACACACAAATAATCTGAATTTCGATCTTGATGTATTTGTCCTCCTTGTCCCTTGCAATTGCTGAATATTTTATCGCGAAAATTTACAGCTAATACATGCAGAGCGAGCATCTTGTTAATTTTCAGAGATCCGTATCAGAGATTAATATAAGATTTAGTACAGATAAATTCTGCTCAAATAATACAGAAAATATTTACGATATAATCAATATAACGAAACATCGATGTTTTTATAAAAAGTGCTGAAAATTTTGCTTTAATTAAAAACTTTCTAATAAGAGTCTAAATATGAGCTGTTGTTTTGTATGCAGAGTAATTTTAATAAAAATCTGTGACAGTAAAAATCTATGCAGAGTAATTTTAATAAAAATCTGTGACAGAAAAGGACGTGCATTTACTATTTCTTTTTTTCTTATTCTGTTTTTTTTTCTATCTATTTCTCTCTCTTTTTCTTTTTCAGGAATTGTTAAAATATTGTAAATCTATCAAAAGTAGCTTTCTCATATTCAGACTCTTATTAGAGAATTTCTATGCTTTAATATATATTTCTTTCTTCGTCCTTGAATAAATTGTGATTTATAGGAAAAATGATTTCTAAAATATGAAACATCATGCTCCGTTTATTCGCGAGATTAAGATGTTTATTTCATTTGGACAGCATTGGTCAAAAAGAATATTGGCTAACGACATCAATTACCATTTGGAAAGAGTAGTCCTTTGCGGTGCGATTGTTTCAAACTTTCTCGAAGCACATTCTTCATCAGCCAAGTTTCTAATCAGTCTTTGAGTATGGTTCACCAACGCGATTGAATTTAGTGTTCACTTCGCGATTTTATCACTCTTTTTCCTAAGAAGAAAAATTATGATTTTTCTTCCATTTCTTTATTTCGAGGGACAGAAGCTGAAGGTTTTGGACTTAAATTTTCAATATTAATGAAATTGTCTTGTCCAATAATAATTATCAATTCTTCTTACAAGAACACGCGTTTGACGCTTACAATTAGTTATACCACTTCTGGCCCTCTCAAAATTAGTAATCACGCTAAGCTCGTAAAGAACTACAAAGTGATTAATACTTTCGGGAAGTCACCATATGTCTTTGGCGATTGGAAAAGAAGATCGCCAGACTCCTAGACAAGCGGCGAGAAGGCAGACGCCTGGCTCCTGATCTCTCTGTGCTCCGACGGACTGAGATCCAGCAACGCGCCGCAGTTTTGATCGCTGGCTGCTTGCTTGCCGATGAGCGCATCGATGCTGAAATTGCGCTTCTTGTCGACGCTCGTCGTATGACTAGCTGGCAACGTCGTGATCCTGGTGGAGGTCGGATCGATCTGCCTGATCGGCGGCGCCGTGATGGGCACTGGTTTGTAGAGCGGTGGCGGCGGTTCCAGGAAACCGCCGAGTTTCAGCGCCTCCAGGGTAGATGGAGAGAAGTCTAGTAATGGCAGACCGGGCGGTGGTGATAGATAAGCGGCTCCAGGATAAGCCAGAGCACCTGGGTGACTGCCGCCACCACCTGGACAGGGTCCTCGGTCACCACAAATAGCGAAAGTGGCCATAATTGCCCGATCTCGCAGCACATAGTGCGGCGGCGGCCTCTTGTATCGCTTCCTGCGTCTCAGGAAACTACCATTGTCGAACATGTCCTCCGCCAACGGGTCCAGCGTCCAGTAGTTACCCTTTCCCGGGTTTCCAGGCTCGCGCGGAATCTTGATGAAGCAATCGTTGAGCGAAAGATTGTGCCTGATAGAGTTCTGCCAGGCGGGGAACTTATCGTGGTAATAGGGAAAGCGGGACATAATGAATTCGCAGATGCCGCTCAACGTCAGCTTTTTCTGCGGCGACTGTAAGATCGCCATGGTGATTAACGCGATATATGAATACGGCGGCTTTATCAAGGACGACGACATTTTGTCGGAATTATAACTGGATGGGGATTGATTGGAACTGCTAGATTTTCCTGATTGACTCGATGCCGACATCATCGAGTATGTTTTCTTTGAAGAACGTCCGCCACCGCTTCCACTGCTGCTTCGACTCCTGCCGACCGACGGCGGCATTGACGTCGGCGTTGGTACCGGCGAGCAGCTCGGTATCACCGGACTCGACGACGTCTGCGACGGCGGCGACAGGTCGTTCTTGTCGAGACTCACCGGGTCGACGATCATGCTGCTACTATCCGAGTCCCGATCGCTGTCCGCGCAGCCGTCGCACGACAGGTTCGACATCATCATCGCACGTGGCTCCATCGTGATCGCCGCCTCATGGGCATAAGGACCTGCCACCGAGGTGCTCGTTTATTTCGTCGTTGATCCCGCGTTTGGTTTTTCAAGATTATTACTCGCTCTCATTCTCCATTAAAAGTCCAAACTCCGCCCGGTACAAAATTTTATCAAAATATTTTTTTCTCTTAGTATTGCTCTGATATGAAATCTTTGAGTTACTTATTAATAAGAAAAAAATTGCGTATTACAAGTTCTAAGCTAATCATACCAAGTAGGCCGAGATGTCCCAATATGAGTTATTTCATTTATAAAAACATTTCTTAAGAATTAGTTGTATCAATTCTTGTCCAACATTTTGAAAGAAAACTATCCATCAGAATATAACAAAAAATTCACACTAATCATTCACAAAATTTCTTTAATACGAATAGTTGTTACATATAATATTTCTGTAACGATTTCTTCTGTCGAAAATTACACTTTAGTCTTCTCAGTTTTTAAACTAGAAGACCCGCCATAACTCAATTCGATTTATTCGATTAACGTTGTAATATAAGTTGTAGTAACGTTATACGGACACTAAACGATTCTTTCACGATTAAGTCACTTCTCGAAATTCTTTCGCGGATTGTCTGTGAAGAAAACACACGAATGACTTCTGTTGCGATATATTTCAACAGAGCGACTGTCACATTCAATCCATCGCTCTATCCTCTGCTTGACGATTGCTATCTTACGCTAATAGTTTGTTTCCACAACGATAACGGGACTTTTTTCGCTTCGCTCTGCTTCTTCGTCTTGTTTCCACCTGCGGATTCAAGCTGCGATGTCGCACACGTCAATCGTCCGATGAGGCATTGTCAAGGATGTCTCCCACGATCCATCTTCATTTCATTGTACACTTTTCACCAGCAAATATTTAGTATATTTTCGTTAGTTTAGTCGTTAAAAAATAATCTGCAGTCACACACGAGATGGTACGACCTTGCTTCTTCATTAAAGAATGAATCGATGATTTTTATTCGAATTAAATCTGCCGAAAGTCGACTTAAGACTTACATCGAGATTTCACTCGTGAATTTTTCACGCGGAAAATGTCATGAGTTCCTTCTGGTATTGACACTTTTTTTTCTGAGATTAAGACCGAGATCGAACGTCACGAACTCACGGACGACGAAGGGTACACGATCGCGAGCGGAGGATCGTCTACGGGGTGAGATTGAGGCTTGAATTGATTTGAAGCGACCGCTTTGGTCCTACGTGGGCGGACCAATGGGCGGGCGTTTCGACCCCCACCTCAGTTCGCACCCCGTTAGACGAAACCACCCCAGTCGGTCGAACCGACGTGTTTCCACCCTGCGAGGGCTGCAAGAGTGGAGGAGCGACGTGGAAAATGGGGAGAAAGCCCCAGAGGGGGTTAGGATGGGAGTTAGGAAAATAGCGGGATAGTTAAAGGGACTTTCAGGGCGGGGGTTAGAGAGGGCGGGAGGGCGAAATTGTAACACTTCGAAGGCTGATTTGCTTTGAGCGGCGCGATGAAGATGGAACGCGAGTCGTTGATCTACGAGCAGTCGCCGGCGACGCGACCTTCTTCATCGTGCGATTGCTTTCTCGACACCAATTTCGTGATGTCCCTTTTTTACAAACGGCGCTTTAAAAACGTCGGACAGAGAATTGATTTAATTTAGTATCTGCAGAAAATTAAGAGAGCATTTTTTTTAATTTTGTAGTTTTATAATTTTTTAACCTCCGTTTTTAATTTAAAAAAGTTTCAAACAAGAGATGATATAAAAAAAACTCTTAATAACTTAGGCGTTATATTATGTTCGTTCGTATTGTGTTTATATTTTGTTATATTTTATTTTAATTAGCTTAATATGTAAAAATATTTTCAATTTACATTTTAAAATTATTTATTTTAAAATTATTTATTACGCCGAAGAAATATTTGGAGAAAAATTCCTGTTTAAATTTATCTAAAAATATATCCTAGAATTAAATTTCGCCTTCTAAAATTCTTATGAATTATTCCAAGCATCTCATTTTTACATTTTAATCTTATTGGTTGAGTAACTTGACGCAGTAGCGATGTAGGGGTTAAGGAAATAACTAAGCGCCATTATCGCATTGCATTTTCATCGTGGAAGTGCTGCAACCAACCAACCAACCATCGACTAGATTCGTAGAATCGCCAACAGAGCGAGACGAGCTGCACGCATCACAAGTTAACTTCCCTGAGGCAGCTCAAATAGAATCTGTATTACGCCAGAGCGGTACATAGAGAGAGAAAGAGAGAGAAAGAGACAGATAGGTAAGAGAGAGGGAGAGGGAGGGAC
>NW_012130080.1:3454399-3461830 GCF_000143395.1 Atta cephalotes | reverse complement strand
ACACACACACACACTGTGTATATATATATATATATATACATATATATATATATATATATATATATATATAAAAGGTATAATTTATTTTTGTTAAGTTTAATGAAAATAGAATATTTCTTGTTATAAGTATTTTATATTAATATTATTTTAAATCACTTCAGTCTTTGCTTAACAAGTTAAATTTGATCTTAATTTATTTAATGCAATTTATCAATGAAATTTTATCTTTAAGCCAAAATATTTTTTAATTGTTTTCTAATAATAATACGGATAATATCATGAATTTGGTGGATTTTTTTGAAAAAATTTACTTAGATCTAGGATGAATGTATCGAGATATTTATGACATTATTTTGGTGTATGAGCGAGAGAGAGGGAGAATCGGGATGGGCGAGAGAGACGGGTACGGAACCGTGATATAGATGCGGATACGAGTCTACCTGGGCGCACTATCGGTTCACAGAACCGAGCCGAGCCGAGAGCGAATATTGTGTTTACTCGTACGCATGGCTTTGCGGTGCAAATAATCTGGTATTATTGCACTTACTCCACGTATGCGCGGGCGAAACTCTTCTCTAACTGCCATCCCTCGCCGCTTCCGCTTCTTTGTCGCAATGCTCTTCGCGCCGGATTTCAATATCCGTTCACGCTAATATTAATGCGGCGTATTGTGTCATTGTGTCTCTGAAATCTCACGACGCACGAGACACTGTTAATGATTATTATTCGCTATCTTGCGTTCTATATTGTCGTGCTGTTTCATCTATTGTTATATATATTCGTACTTTAACACATTATTTCTAATTGCTTACAATTGTTTTGTAATTATTTCTAGTTGTTTAATTCAAAATGTATATAAAATGTATTCTTTAAATTCTTTGGAATCTCACTGAAGAATGAAAATTAAGGCTCTTGAAAACTAGAGGCTTAATTTTCAATCTTTAAGAATATTTAAGAATGAGATTTCATTTTTCAGAGTAACAATTCACTTTAAAAGTTTTAGAGAGTAATTTAACATTTATCTCGATAAACTTCGAAAATAATTTTATTCTTAATTAATTCGTAAGAGTGAAAGCAAAAGCTGTAAAAAATGAGAAAATATATAATAATATCTAGTATTGAACAACGAATGTTGTTTTAAACACAATTTTACTTTTATTTGTACAATACAATAAACTGTCAACTGATATCTTTAATCAGAAACAAGCAATTCTTTTATAATAAACGCGAGATCTGTAATGTGACGATTCAATACAAATATTTTCGCGCGTTCCTCACAGGATTTTTCTCATGCGAAGAATATCGCAAAGAAGTGTTGAAAAGCTCTGTGCCTTTCGATTTTCCTTGCCGATTCAGCGATTACCGCATCTTAATCACAAGTTCTGACCGATGAAGACGACCGGATAGAGGAAAGGAAAACGCGCGCGCCTGCTCCATAGAACTCTTCGAGGTTCGCCATTCACTTCACGGCGGATTGCGGATTCCGAGAGTTCCACTATTCGATCCGATTGCTTCTTACCCTGGACTCTCGTCGCTCGTATTTACCTCCTGATTTCTTCCCTCTTGCTCCCTTCCTTCCCACCGGTCTCCTCAGACCAAATCTGCTGGAAATTCCAAGACGAACCGCGGTCGGGTGTCGACTTTATACTCTCTATGAAACTATGAATAGTGGAGTGAATCTATGCTAGATTCGGAATCGAAGACACTCGATTGGATTAATCTTTTTTGATGATTGTTCGAATGTTTTTACATAAAATCCATAATTGATATTAGACATAATGCAGTATTTTTACGTAGATAATTATATTATTCAGAATATATATGAATTATTTATTATTAAAAAAAAATGAAAGAATATTTGAACACTTAACTTGAAGAAAAAACTTTAAGAATATATGGAGTGAATTTACTAATCTTAGGTCGAATTGACTAATCTTTTTTGTCATCAAAGAGATTACTCGAACGTGTTATCAAACTTATAATTGAAATTATAAGATATTATGTGGTTGTTAAGCATATAGAAAGAACGATTTTGCTAAAATATCTAAAAATTTAACTAGATACAGATCTAATAATAATATTGTTAGTTCATTAAAATATTTGCGTCAAAAATTCAAACATGGTAATGCTGCAAATATATTTTGATATTTTAATTATCAGTTTGAGTGTTCTATATAATTCTTTTCTATATAATTATTTCTATATAATTATAGTCCAACAAAATTTATTTTTAGATTTATACTTAGCTAAATTTTTAAATACTTCAGCAAAATTGTTCTTTTGTAGATAATTGTTATAGAATATGTAAATTATTTATCAGAAAAGATAAATAATTTATAGATGTTTGAAGAAAAGAATGTTTGAGAAAAGAATGAATGAGAAAAATTATCGTACCTTGATTGATAATATGATAAATTACAACATTTATCAAGCAAGGATATGAATTGAAAATACATATATCTACATATTTAATAGATATAATTTAATTTTTCATGAAATATATCAGCAATGAAATGTATATCCAATAATGTTATCAGTTAAATTTCTGACTATATTGAAGTTCCAATTAATTGAATAATGTTATAATAATATTAGAAAATGTAACACTAAAGCAAGCAATAATTTACGCTACATCGTTTCGAATAATATTAAAATGTATTTTACAAATTACAAAAAGAATTCTTGGAAATATTCGCAACACGCGAGTAAAGGGATAGATTCATGGATTAAGGAGAACCGCCGACGCATTTCGTCGTCTACATAGCACTATGCGACCTAAAATCCTCAATCTCGCGGGAGAGCAGTCGACGTTGAAAAATAGAAGCGCAGTCGCTTTTGCGGTGACAAAAGCTGCACGGTGTGCAGCATAAAGCTCACAAAGAGTTCAAAGAAGAAGAAAAAGAAAAAGAAGTAGACGAAGGAGAAGACGAGGACGAAGTTGGTAAGAATTGCGAGAGGAACGTGAGAGGAGCACGGCAACGAGAAAGAGAGGGAGTGAGTGTTTACTAGTGGAAAAAGACCGCATTACCGCTGTATGGATGACGCGTCCTTGTCGTCATTCTTCCTGCGAAAAGCCAGCGAGATTTTGCCGCCATCTTGGATGTTGGTAAATATCTCATGCCGAAAGAGAGAGCCTTCAGTCGGCCGAGGGCGGAGAAGTAAGTCGCTGCTACTAGCCGATCCTCATGACGGCGGTGGTGGTTCAATTGGTGTAGTATATATAGTAGTAACGTCGGAGTGGTGATGGTAGGATGAAGGGACTGCTGCGCAAGAAAGTCGTAAGCCGTCGCAGAAGCGAAGCGGGGGATGAGGGTGGAGCGTGCGGAAAGGTAAAGAAGTGCGAAGAGGTCTTGGCAGTACAAGGCGAATATCCCCGCTACAAAGAATACTGTCGGCTTTGCACCTTTTTCAAGACGTCGTTTTCCCGCTTCGTCGAGAATCTCACACCCCTTCTCTGCTCTCGAGAGCTCCGTCTCATCCTTTTTCGCCTCATGCCGCGTCTGCCACTTTCGCCACCGATGCCGAGATGTCCTCCGCACCTCCCTTTCTCTTCTTCTCGCATTGAATAGAAAGAGCCATTTACTTTACTTACTGCGATTCGGAGATGGTAAACTGGAGATTCTTCTTATCACGATTGAGTTCGTCATATGATGTATTGCGAACTTTGTATTTGAGTGAACATTAGCTGCCAGAAATAAAACGATCACAGATAAATCAATTATCCATTTAAAAGGTTGAAAGATGATTTCAAATATTTTTAAAATATTGATAAATATACATATATTGAAAATTATTTTAGCCTGTTTTAAAACAAATTATTCAAGATAAAAACAAGATAAATAAATTTAAATTGTCTTCACGGTGGCGAATGATTGGGATGGTTAAATTATGTGGTTCACCTTGTATACCATCTCATTTGATTTCGCGCAGATTGAAGAAAGACACCCTTCGGAGGGGGTCCGAAGGGGGTCCTCAATGGCGGCCCGATTGTGGTGAAGCCGCGCGACCGAATCTGAAATTCAATTCAATGCAAATTTGCCGGCGGGGAACACACTTACGGCTAACCGACGAACGAGATCGAGGATTCGCTTAGTTGCTTAGGATGCGGTAAACACTTGCCGCTTTTACTTGAGATTTATGAAATATTGATGGACACATGTTGGCGCGCCCGACGCTAACGATGTCGTCATTAAGTGGGAAATACTTGAAGGTGAATTATCGGTGATCGCTCTTTCATGGGAATACTTTATTACCGCAAGCAGCAGTATTTCTAAGATCTTTTATACTGTTTTTAAACTACTATCATATGATATATAAAAATAAGGAGAATTTATAATATTATGGTCTATTAAATTCAAGTCACAATAGAATTTTAATGATTTTTTTGCTCTAATAATTTATATAATGATATATAATGATATATAAAAAATTATGACTTCTCATTAAAATTTTCTCTCTTTCTCTTCCTATTTTGTTCAATATTGAACTGTGACTTAATAATCGTTTATTTAGTGTAACCATATTAAATTGTTTTAAAAAAATTTACTTACGTTATAAAGGGCAGTAGCTTACGTTATAAAATTCATGCGCTAACTGTATAGTGCTTTAACAAAATAAAACGCGTATCGCAAACTTATACGGACCCGCGCGCACTCGAGCAAGAAGGGAGTACGCTCTCTTTCTCCGTTTCTCTCTTGAACACGCAGAGTCTACAGAGCACGACGGGCCAACGATCCCAATTACAAACATTTCTCATAGCTTTTCAGAGTTGCATTTGGCTGAGAAGGGTCACCGCCGTCGCTGCCGCTCAGTGCATTTTATGATTCCCGCCTCCGCATAGCTGAAAGTACTTTTTGTTTTCGAGTGCGTATGAGCACATGCGGGTTGATTTTCTCTTCTTTATTCTCCGTCCTCTTCTACAGCTTTCCGCTCCTTCACGCGTCGCCTTTCATGCAAAGCATACATTGAAATGTTCTTAAATTTCATTAACTTTTAAGTTACACAATTTGAATTTAATTTCATGATATTACATTATAAAGTTAATGTATTTATAATTAAAAAGTATATTTGTATACATATACATACAATTTTATGTATTTTTCATGAAAATTTATGAAATTTAATGTACTTTTCATAACATTTTATTAAAAGTATATTAAATTTCATAAATTTAATGTACATATTCATTATATTTAAATAACTACTATAACTTAATTTTTAGTTAAATCATTCATTACTTTTAATTTCGTTCATATCTATGAGCTTCATTTACATGTAAAGGAAGCTCGTGGCTACATTTCTAACAGTGTAGCGGTCTGGTCTAACAATGAGTCCACCTACGCTAGATAAAATTACTTTGTTTTTTCTGCCATTGACATTTGGTGAATACTTTGAAGAAGTAGTTTGCGGTTTTTTATGCTGAATTAAAATCCGTTTAAACATATCTATCTTTAAATATACTCTTTGTTTAAGATTATTGAGATATATTCTTTATTTAAAATTATATAGATAGCCAGACGTTTTATTACATATTCAAAAAATTACATATTTCGCAATTCTGTTTTCTTTCATCACTTTAAATATACAGGTATATTTCATTTTAAGGTGTACAACAAGGTACACCATTTTAGCCACAAAGAACAAACTAATAGAGAAAAATTAAATGAGAGAAAATATTATGATTGATAATTAATGAAATTAATACTTAAAATTGTTTTTCTACTTTTCTCAAATTTGATCGATTTATTTTGAAAATACATTTTAGATATGCAGTGTAGTGATTTTTTTCTACGAAAGCACGCGATTTGTAATCTCAAAAATTTGCGATACATAGAACAAAGGAAGAAAGAAGATGAAGAGTGCGAGAAAGATGCGGTAGAACCTAAGGGGTGAGCCGTGGGGGAAGGGATGATAATTTGTTAGCGTGCGCACACCCCCAAATGCGCGAAATCCTGTCGAAGTGCGGCTCGTGCGGCGCATTGTTTCCTTGTTTGCCAGGTGTTTCGAGCACCGCGACCGAGTGGAGGCCGCGCCATTGTTGCGAGAGAAGTCGTGCAGCCGCTCTCTCTCTCGACAAAGCCGGCAATCCTAATGCTCTTTTATTGTGCATTGTGCGCGGCGAAATCAAGAAACAGGGTGGCGTATACATACACAAGGACGAGAGACGTGTTACACCGATTGTGCGGTTTGAGCATGTCGATGATGACGCCACCCTGGCGCTTTGTCACTTTGCTCTTGTTAAACGCGAGGATGAACCGTGTTGAAGTATTTTATAAGAATAGAACGCATAGAACACAGGATTTGCGAGATATGGAGTGAAAATTGTTGCGATTTCTATTTTTATTTATTTATATATTTATATATATTTATTTATTTATATATATATTTTTATTAGCTGAAAGTTTAAGGATGATAAGTCAATGATAATGACAGAATACAGAATTAACATATAATTGAAGGGATGGACGGAATAAAGACCTAATTACAAAATCTTGATGTTAATAAAAATTAAAATAACTTGTTTTTTTATTATATAAATGGGTACAATATCAAATGAATTTATGTAATATCTTTAAGAAGTTATATGTTACAATACTTCTCTACTACGATCAATATTACATGAAAAAGCTAATTGCCGGAAAAAAGACCTAAGTAGAATTATGCCTCTATTTCGCCCATTCCCTGAATTGTATGCACAAAAAGATTTTCGATAATTTTTTGGTTATGTTCTATTATTGGCTCTCAAAGACTTACTTCAATTGAATTTTTTAATAAAAAGTTATTTATATTTAATCATTGAAATATTAGTTAGCGTGATATTATTATTTATTATTATTTAGTTGATTGATCGATTAGTATTTTTATATTAGCTATTCTTTATTTAAATATTGTTAAATGTTAATTTAAATTTCATTAAGCGTTACAGAAAATCATTGTTTTGGCTGAGATTTTTTTCTAATAAAAAAATAGAGCTGCAAAATTAAAAGAGAATACAATTTTATCAGTAAAAATTGAAATTACAATTGTATACTTACATGGTTTTATCTTGTTCATTTGCATTTTTCATTTCTCAATATATTAAGTGAAAATTTTACAAAATAAGAAATTATAAGCAATTATAACAATAAAAAATTGTTTCATCTTTGCTAAATACTTGAATAAAAATGGAAAAAAATGTTCAATTTTTCTCATGAAAATAATTATCACGTCAATCTTATTCTCTTTGTTGTTCAAAGAGAGTTATTTTTGAAAATCGAATTTTTTTTTTTTTTTTGAGATAAAATTATTGTCTCCATTTGTTTTGTAATTTAATGTCGTGAAATTAATACAGTTTTAAGTATCGCAAAGTAACAATTCTTTTATTTTTCAAGTTAGTAAGACAAAAAATAATTTGAAGATATAATTTTTTCTAAGAAGCAATTTTTCAACAAG
>NW_012130080.1:3407405-3454379 GCF_000143395.1 Atta cephalotes | reverse complement strand
CCCCTGTGTGCCTTGGCAGTCTCAGTTATCTGACAACTGCAAGATATGTTCACCATAATATATCTTTTCACTTTTAACAGTTGTTGATTTCTTCTTATTAACCATTTTTTTTATTTTTTTTATTATTAACATTATCGCAATTCTGCGTATAATTGTATCTACAGATTCCTTAAGAAGTCATATGTAAAAACAGCAAGATAAATTTGTAATTGATTATGTATAATTGATCATCAGCCGTATTAACAAATCTTTTAGGAAAGGGGAGGACAAGGAATCGAATTGCCATTGAAGCGGTATTGTCGTTATCATTTCTGACGCATACTCGCAATACAGTGTCGAGTAACCATTAAACGAGTGATAAATAATTTACTACTATTATTACATAAGTACATACAGTGTAAAATGTCGGCATGATCGTTGTAATACGGTGGTTAGCATAGAAATATTCATCAAATCATGCAAACATATTAACAGAGAATTTGCGATAAATCTTGACAAACTACGCGCTCTGTATATAAGATTAGACAGAACATGTAGCGACGAGCATTATTTATAATTTGAAGTAAAAAGTATTTGTTTTTATCTTTTCTTTTACATCTCATTTCGCTTTCATAAAAACAGTTTTTGTAAAAGCAATTTTTATCTTTAAAAGCGTTGAGAATAATGTAAATTGAAGCCATCGAGGTAAGCTTCGGTGTGTTAAATAGAAAGAAAACATCGTGTGCTGGACGATATTATCTGGAATTTGCAAGTCACCTTGTAGAGAAATATCACTTTAACTTTAAGTTTTGTTATAAATAATTGTAACTTGGAATTACATTATTCTGTTAACATTTATTTTCACTTACAATGAAAAAAATAGAGTCGGAGGATGATTTAGAGGATGAAATAATTTAGTTCATATCTTTAAAAGAAGCTTTTCTTTCCACAATCCGATTTTATATGCATTAAATAATACTTTTTATATCCGAGCAATTTCGCACACTTAGAACATTAAAGGTACGACGAACATAAGGCAATATTCTCGTCTGTGTAAACATAATTCTACCACCCTTCGTATCTCTCATGCTTGAGAGCAATTTGTCAGCAGCGTAACCGAATAACGAATCGGAGGGGAGCTCGCAGAAGGATCGTCGTCGTCGACGACGATGTACAAACGTCTAATGTAAAGCAATTGATTCGTGCTAGTTAAAAATGTATAAAAATCATGTTTTGATTACTTCCCAAAACGTGCTATCAGTTTTCCTTCCTCGAAACTCCCAAATACAACGGTTACGCACACTTGACTAGAATCGATCCTTAACAAATATAATTAAATTGCACATTTACAAATTCTTGCAACGAAAAGATAATTAAATAAATACAATAATTTAATATATAAACATATAAATAAAACGATATTTAATAATTATGCACATAAATTATTAAATCGTGCTGACTTTTCTCTTTCTTTTCTCTCGGTAAATCAATTCTAATATAAATATTATATAAAATATTATATAAAAATTCAGTAAAATAGGACTAGTTTCTTTGTTGTGTGTGTGCCTGGAAATTTCTTTTTCCCTATTAAAAAAAAAAGATGATTAATTTTTGAACCTTTCATCCTTTTCTTTAAGAATTAATCTATTTAGTAGAGAACAAATTAAATCGAGAAGTACGGTCATATATATGTTGTAAATTAATGTAAAAGGTAAATTACAAGAAAATTTTTAGTTGCGTAAAACGAAGAATTGCGCTCTCTCACAGTCGAACAAGAATAGATTTTTAAAAGAATTTTGTGAAACGAGAGAAGCGCAGAAAAATATCACTACAACACTTTTTCGGATATGTTCAAGTTGCATTCAAAGCTCTTTCTTCAATTTTACTACATTAAAATTGTTATAGTCGAGTTCCGACTAGAGGAGAACCAAGTATCGTTGTAGCGTTGGATTCCACCGTTTTTCACGATCCGCCGACGTTTTCCGAGTGTGCAATGAAAACCATCCCTTTGTTCTCCTTTTCTCTCTTTTCTTTTCATTTTTTAAAATCCAAGTTCCAATTATCTAGTCCATATTAATGTCACCGAACTCAGCGCGGGATTTTAGCGACCCTTACTGTCATTCGCTCGATAGATCAATTGAAGAAATCATCGCCGTCGAACGGGTCGCTCTCTCTCGCGAAGATATTCACCGATTCCGATTTCCGGATATACTGATCACCTCTAGCCGTTTTATTATTATTATTATTATTCCCTGGCCCATATTTTCCTTGTCTCGAATTCTTCAGCGGCAACGTAGTCGCACGATGGTCCGGCACGTTGTCGTCCAGTTCGGACTTGAAGACGAAGGCATCGTCGTCGAACCTCAGATCGCCATTGAAGAAGGAATCACGACCACTATCCTCGGAAACGAAGCCATCAATGGACTGCTGTGGATCCTTGGTATCGCATGGCAGCTCCTCTGGCGTGGCTTTGAGATCAGACGACAACCTCTGTCGATCGGACGTGTCACTGGATGCGCTCGCCGTGGGTGTGAGATCATCTTCGAAGTAACTCGATCGTTTATTGTATTCCCGAACGGGGATATCTCGCCTAGGATGATCCTTCGGACCTCTGATACCAGACGAAGGACTCGCGGGCGGCGGCTCTCGCTTCTGGTCAGCCGTATCCAGTCGTATGCGCACGTCCACTGGTGCCAGCGGTTCTATCGTGCCGCTTGGACCAGACGGTTCCATGTGCTCGACGCTTTGTGCGAAATCATCCTCGAATGGACTCTGCGTCTTTTGCACCTGTCGAGTCTTGTGCCTGGCTATTCGCTTGCGGTGCATCGTCTCACTCTTTGAATCGGGACCCTCGGACCAGTACGGTCGCTCTATCCAGCTATCGTATTCCTGATCACTACCCCAGTAACTCTCGCGACTCCTAGAACGCTGAGAGGGTCGTAGATACGGATCGGAATCATTGTCGCTGCACTCGGACCTGGAGGCGCCGAATTTGCGTGGTTCTGCGTACACCATATCACTGTTACGGCCATCGTTTGCGCTGTTGGGTCTCTTCGGCCAATGTCTCTTCCTACCCGCCGGATTGTATCTGGGCGAATCGTCGCCCGGACGTTCCGGACCGTACTCCTCGTCCCAGGACGGATAGTCGTGAGGTCTGTCTCTGCTATCGCGATATAATGAATAGTAGAGTGATTCTCTTAAAGCATAATCGGCGTCTGGAGGCCCTCTTCTACCCCAGAATCTGTTATCTTCCTCCCATCGTCTTCTCTCGTACCTTCTTCTGCTCCATCGATCTTCCTCGTCGTAGCCCATGCTCTCTTGGCTGCTGCCGAAACGATCTTCGTCGTTCCACAGCATCAGCTTTCGTTTACGCTCATCGTCATAGTACGAACCATGAACGTCGTGACTCCAATTACACCGCTGTGGCGGCGGCTTCGATCGGCATTTCCAATGCGTTTCATATTGATCCTCATCGTCCTTATAAGGCTGCGCTTTCCGATGTGGATACCGCCGCGGACCTTCGTCTTCCCATTGACTCTCCTCGTACCAGGGTGACGGGTCGCGCGGACGATGAGCGCCACTCTTTGTCCACGGTGCACCGCGCGATTTCCTGCCCATCCTGTCGCGAAAGCTGCGGTCCCGCTTATCGCTATCCTCATAAAACGATCTATCTTCAAAACCAGGTGCATCGAATCGCGGATGCCGGGACCAGTATCTACCATCCCCTCGTAACCTGCCGTTGCTCTCCTCGCTCTCCTCCTCGTCCTTCCATTCGTTGTCACTGTCGCCTGAGTGTCGGTAACCGCTGTTTCCTTTAAACGAAATCTCTCTATGGAAATCTTTGCCGTCTGGTGACCATGGCGAAGTACCGCCTATCGATCGCTGTCCCTCGCACGAAGATCTATCGGATGAGCCAAAGACGCCCGTATCGAACTTGGCCCAATTAGTGTCCTCCTTATTGTCATCCTTGTCCGATCGCGTCGTCTCCCCGAACGGACAAAACATGTCTTCAAAGCCCGAGGAAGCCAATGGCTTGGTCTCCTTGACGCGATGTGTATCGGTATTCAACATTTTAATCTCTTCAAAAATGTCCATCGCTACGGCCTTCAAATCTTCCGAATCCTTCTTAGTCGAGATATTCGAACTCGCTGGTGGCAGACTGTCGGAAAACAAATTCAATAATTCTACCTCCGCTAGGTTTCTCGACTGCTGAATTTGTTGCTGAGATTGCACCACCGGCGATGCTCGGGCGGAGCTCAATATTTCTTCGTCATCCTTCTTGATCGGCACCGGCTCTGGTTCGCCGATGATCTCCCGTAGAGCAGCGTATTTGTCGCTTGATGTGGAGATCGAGGATTTTACCTCCATCGAGGATCTCTCAGTCACGGATGAGCCATTCATCTCATCGTTAAAAATATCAGATCCAACTTTATCAGACAAAGTACCATTGGCGTCACTCCCTTTTTCAGAATTTTCTGGTCTATCTTCTGCATCCATGATAGTCTGCGTCTTCTCTCTATCATCGTCTATTTCTGTTGGCTGGACCGTAGATGAATCAGATGTGATATCTGCATCTGCAATCATGTCGCTTTCCTTCTCGATTTCTTTGTCTTCGACTTCTATCGATTTTTCTGTTGTTAAATTTGCAAGGGAGTTAGTTATTGTTTCATCCGATTTCGTTGCGGGCTCTTCTTTCAACAAGTTTTCATTTTTAACTGGTAGCTTGACGGTCAAATTCACTAATGAAGCTATAGAATTCGAAGTATTCTCATTGGTTGGTACATCTGATTGAATTTGAACTTCGTCGGAATCTTGTTCGTTTTTATTAAACTCTTCGTTATTCTCAATTGGCTCTTCGTCCTTTTTTTCTTTCTGTTCCATCTGCTCCATTTCCAGTAATTCTCGAAAAACTGCGTACTTATCATACGTAGGATCCTGTTTTGTTTCCGGTTCGTAATTAGTTTTGAAAGATTCCGAACACACGAAAGAAGTCGAATTCGATCCAATCGTCATCTCGAGCGACTTTGATGCCAACGACGACAGCGATGAGGTCACAGGTTTAGGTGGAATCACTGTTTGCTCCTTTATCGATGTCGACATCGACGTTGTCGTTATTGACGGAGTTTCCTCTGCATCAGCGACAGTTTCTTTTGCCGAAAGACTCGCCAAGCATTGCGTGAGTTGCGTCAAAGTTAGACTCGTCAGTTGCTGAACGGTCATGCCAAGACTGGAAGCCAACTCATCCAGATTCGTCCACGATGATGTCAGCTGACTGAGCGTGATATCCAGCGGCGGTTTCATCTTTTTGGAGTCCGTAACTGGGACGATGCTGCTGGTAGTAAAGGGCACGGACGACAACGATGTTGTGGATGACATCATCGTGTTGAAAGAATCCTCGAAGGCGGAAGTAGTGGTCGTCGTAAAGTCCGATCTGCCGGATATTTGCGGAGGCGGACTGAAATTGTCGTCGAACTGATGATCCTTGATATCTCTCGGCGGACTTTTGTTTTTATCCCTAACAATTTTGGTGGGTGACGGCGAGGTCTCATGCTGTGGAAAGTCGTACTGGAAATGTCCCTCCGTGTGTGGCGGTCTAGGTGGTGGCCTCGCGCCCCCTCGAACTCCCTGCTTCTTCGGTGGTAAAGGCGGCGGGTTAATAAGAATATTTCCCGTGCCCCTAGGCGGTGGTTCTGGCACCAGATCCAATTCCGCGCTCGAGCTAGAAAGACGCGAGTTTGCGTCCGATGAACAAGACCGTAGTGGCGATGCCGGTGACTCATTTGTTATTGAAAAATCCACCGGAAACTGTTTATTGGACTCCAAAGACTGCGTTTTTCCGGCCGGTAAATCAATGTCAAAGTCCCTCTTTCGTACTGATTGAAGATACTTCTTCGGACTGGGTAGCTTCACCAATCCCTGTGTTGATTCCGTCGAGTCTCTGTCCATACTACGAAGAATCGAGCTTCCTCCCGAAGCGGTAGTCGATCCTTTAGATAACGTCGATTCTTCCGGTGGCAAGCACACCGAGAGAGGCTGATGATGTATCGAGCGAGAGGTTGTCTCTTTTTTCGGCGGCGAATCGATTCTCTGTTGGGAGGAGGATTGGCTCGCCTCGTTCTCGTCGAATCGATCGAAATTGGCGAAATTATTGTCCTCGCTGTCCCTCGACGATAACTCATTTTGCGTTTTCGTCGACTCCATGCATTCCGTGCTGGTTGTGATGTTGAAGTTTGTTGGAAAACTATCGCTGGAATTCGTCGACACCAAATCTTTGAGGACTTTTTTCGGTGGATTTTTCAAGTGCTGGAAAAAATCCTTCTTGTCCACGTAAGGCTTAATCAGACCAGTACCCAGGGGATCCAATTCCGTGAACACGTCGATTTGCGGACTTTTTGTTTGACTGTTACGAGGCGTAGTCTCCACTGAGCTCTGCAATACGATATACGTGTGAAATTATTATGGAAATGTATTATTCGCTAAAAAAAAATAGAGAGGAAATTAATACTTACATCTTCCGGATCTTTCTTCGTCGTTGAATTTTTATTGAGATTTGTCATCTCACTGTCGTTGAAAAGATCCTCAGCTTCTTTGTCAAACCAATGAATCGTGCTCTGTGGTGGTGGCGTTTTACTAACTAATGTCGTCGCCGGACTGGAAGTAGTCGATGCGGGCGGTACTGGTACGGTATGCTGTCTTTCTAAATGTCCTCTCTTGGTCGAGGAGGGTGGCGGTGGCAAAATTGGACGAACTGTGTCCTGCAGCTGCAACAGGTACAGAAAAATAAAACGTCGAATATATAATATTGTCAATGAATATCTTTTTTTCTTCACTATGAATATCATGGTTGTAATGATTACGTTTGATTCGTTTCTGATAGATAATGAAAAAAATACAGTTTCTCCATTCACACCGATATTAAGATTGCGATGATTGTAATTTCCTTTCTAACGCATTAGATGAAGAAGATATTCGCAAATTCGCAATACCAATCCGCACCTTCATGTTCGCGAAAGAATCACCGAACGGATCAGTCTCGAATAGATCGTCGGTAGACGGTATGGGATTTTCTGGTGTAATTTTGTCCATCTGATGAATGCCCTGCTGCAGCGAATTCAGTTCGAACTGCAGATCTAGCAAATCCGCAATCACACCGCTCTGTGTCTCGTTCTTGCGATCGGCGGTTTTGTCGACCTCGCAGTTAGTCGTGCGAATTCGATGAAATGATGACTCGGTGCCCGCTGCGCCCTGCGACAAATTATCGTAACGCGTCTCTAGCGTCTGTTAATTACGTCTTACTATTATCGGTATTTCTCTTAAAATCCATTTCACCAACGTCGATGAACTCGTACCGTTTGTGCACCGATTCTTTATTTCTTTCTAAATCGTAATAATACAATATGATAATTACAATATAAATAACGACAAATAATCATCTTAATTATGATTAAAAACATTTATAAAAATTTTAAAATCTGATCTTTTTTTAACTTTTAGATTTTCTAGTTCTATTTAGAATGAGATAAAGAATCAGTTAATATTGACTGATTTTAGATGTTATTTAAATTAATGAATTCATGAATAATGATACTTCAGGCACACTATGAAGAAAATGAAGAAGCAGTTAAAAATACGAACAAGAAGAAGAGTCATTAAAGAGAACAATTTAGCTGACATATCTTGACTGCAGCAATTATTTCGAGGGATTGAAACTCACCTTGGTGTCGGGTGCCGATTCAACGAAAATACCGCCGGTGTGGAATTTAATCGCATTAATGGCATTCTGCTCTATGTGCTGTTTCGCCAGTTCAATCTCTTTTTTCTTCAGCTCGAATACTACTTGGAACAAGTCTCGCATTGCTATCACCACCTGTTAAACAAAATATCTTATTTGTGCCACTTGTATGAAATTTGCAGATGTAAACTCATTTACATATTCGAAGTCAGACGTATTTGAAGAATTCTTATTTGAGAATGTTTCTCGATTTAATTTTTGAAGAAATCATCTTTTTGAGAAATTTAATTTTAAAAATAACAGTAAGATTTTTTTATTAACAAATTTTTTTCATTCATCATCTTAAAATTTTTCACGTGTGTATCGATCTTTTTGTGTTCCAATAAAAAGAAAGGATAAACTTTCCTTTATTTTAAGACCAATTTGAAGCCTCGAGAATTCCCGACGAATCTAAATTAACTTCCTTTTCTTTAGGAATGAAAAATATCGAGGAAACTACCCACGCCCGTTGATCGTAATTTCCGAAACCTTTCTTCGATCGTTCGTTTTATTCTCACCCTTCCCTCTTACCCCCGTATTATCAGCGCGACAACCCTCTATTTGCTGCGATTTCCACGTCGGTTAAAACCTCCAGCGGCGCATCAAACACGCCGCCGAATATACGGGCGAGGATTACCGAAGTCGTTTACAGGAGGCGAGCGCAGAAATTAAACTTGGAAATTGAATGAAGGCGTAAGGTTGTTGAATTAATTTGCCACCTGTCGAGCTTCCCGAGCTGATTTCATTTTCGCGGCGATGATCGCCACTATTGAATTGTACAAGTTGAGGGCCCGGCAATTATGTCAGCGCGCGCACAATCGAGAGCGAAAGTCTCCATGCTTCATGCCAGAGTTAAACATATTCCTCGACTTAACGTAGCTGATTAGTCGTCATGAACTGTTCGCTACTATTATGTCTAATATTCGTCTTGTGGAAAGTTACTCGCGACCGCAATGTATTACGCGAATAATACTATATATAATAGTACTAACTATTTCAAACTTATTTTGTTCAATGAGAGACAAGTGAAAATAAGTACATATATAGTATGAAACAGAGATTTATTAGAAAAGTATCTTTTCTAATGAATTGACTAGATTTTCGTTGCACAATAAAATTAAATTCAATGAAGCAAAATTATTATACGCAGTTGTTGTCTCATATCTAATTTATTCGTTAAAATTCATTATTAGAATTAAATTTGTGTTTATTATATCCCAAGGATAATAATGATAATATTTTTACGGTTATTTCGCTCCTGATCGATTGCATTTAAAAACAACATGCTCGTGTGTGATTTTCGATTTTTTTCGACGCAGAAAAAAAGGAAACACTTGAAAGAAGCATTTTCTCAACGCTTAAATCGCGCTGTGCTTGAGCAGAAAAGTGGGATATACTGACGGATTTGAATATCAAGAAGTTGCTCGTCGATCCCTTTGAACGGGGCATACGAAGCGAGCCGTGGATAATCCGGCAACAATCTCCCGCGGCGAGGACGTAATGGAGGAACGGGGTGGAGTTGAACGCGGAGCCGTGTAATGCAATTATTTACATACGCATCCGGGATTACGGTCGCCCGAGGTCGATATTGCTTCTCGGATCGGGCAAATATCATTCTAGACTCCCTGCTCTCCTCCGGCTACACCCCTCTCGATCCCGGCCGGTTACTCGTTCCCGATAATTGACACACTTTAACCGCGTTTGGCAGCGACGCAGGAACGCGAAATCGTAATCGCTCGTGCGTGTCCCTGATAACTCTCGAGCTGCGAAATCAATTCGATTCGGCCCCTCGCCTTGTGCGTCTTGTGCATTCGGATTAAATTTTCGTATATTTGCCGAGGGCCCGTGATACAGGCTCTTCAAACTGACGTTCAAGTACGCATGAAGAATTCATCGTTACTTATAGAGAACAAGAATTAATCATGGATTGCGTTACTTCATTGCATATTTCACACATCTTTAGAGGAAATTTTTTGGTGCAATGATATATGTAAAGAAACAATCGTTTGAAACAAATATCAAACAAAACGAAAATAGAAAAATTTACCTGACTCGCCGCCTTATCAGTCTTAATGCCGAAGAATCGATGTCCAGTATCCGGTGATCCGAAAATATATCCGAAGGCTCTTGAATCGCTCATATCTTGCGCGATAAATGATATTTTATGTACCGGATGATGATACAGGCAGTCCTGCGAAAGGATGTAATCATAAATTATGTCATAAATCGATCCGCAGTGTTTCCCTACATGAATAATTTTGTTACTTACCCCCGTCTTTTCGTCCCTCAAACGAAGCCCATCTATGCTGACCTGAACGGCGATTCGTTGCTTGTGCTCACCGGCGGCGCGAATCGCCATCTTCAGCTCAGCCAAGGCCGTCTGGCACATCCGGTCACCGCGTGCTTCCGTCACCTCCAAAATACCGATCAGCTTCGCCTTGAACGACACGCCCTCCCCAAGAAAGCGGGTTGGGTCATTCTTGACTGAAAGCAAAATATATGCTGAATTATTTTAATTTCCTCTTAATTCCTTCGACTGAAAGAATGAAAAAATAACTGGCAACTTATTACAGAAACGAATAAAAATAATCTCCAATCATACAGCTGTCTGCAGCTGTATGATTAATAATTCGTACACGATAAACGATCTATTTCAGTTGCGATTCAGTTTCTTATTTTTTTTTTTATTTAAACGTAGAAAATTAAGATTGCAGCAAGAATTTTTGAAAAATTGATTTATCAGTGTCTTCAGCTTAATTCGTTGAATGAATTGATAATATTGTTACGAGTCGATGGTAGAAGCTGATAACAAAACTATAATTTTTCAACTTTTTTCGTATATTGGCATAAAATCGGCTGGTTTAGACTACATTATTATTTATACTTTAATTGTGCAAAGGGACTTTAAATCTATGCAAAGATAATTAGAAAAATATTTATTTGAAAAATAATCGGTAAAACCGACGACTTTAGGATCCTCTAAGGTCGCTCGCCGCGAATCGTTCTCAATTCATTCTGCACGGTGAACCGTCGCGGAAGTAACGCGAAAATATGAAAGCACGGGGTGTGCTTGTTGTAACACCACGACGTGCGGGCCCCGCTCGATCTCTGCACGAAGGAGAATCGCTCGGTGCCCATGCAGTAGATCGAATTATCGTATTTGAAATTGTTGAGGGGGAGCCCTCCAGAAAAGCGATTCCGACGGCGATAGGTTCGGACGCATTAAATCGACATCGATCGGTCGTACAACTAATTTGACCGGCGGGACTATAAAATGAAAGAACTCGAGTGTTAGCCGAGAACGATCTCCCGTCGGTGAGGTCCAGGATTAAAATTAATGGTTTGGAAGCCGATAATTGGGTCTATATCTGTCCGTAGCCACGATAATAATACGTGCCATTTGTTGTATTCATTTTGGTAAACGGAAGTGCCAGCCAATATTGCTTTCATTGTATCAAAGTACCCGATAACATTTGGTAAATGGAGATTAATACTGATAATAAATATTTGAAACAATGCATTACGCCAGTTACACGACTCGTTATAACTTCGCGGTTTTTGATACAAAAGTGTAAATTATATGGTATAAGTTATAATGAATGTAACTAGTTTATGTAGCTTCAAATTACAATAAATATCAGCGCGAATATAAATAACATACTGTACATTATGGTCTGAGAATAATTATATTAGTTTTACTATGCAAAATAGTTGACTTTATCAGAGACCGTGTGTGCAAACAAGAGTATGATAAATCTTGAACATCTAAATAATGTAGAAAGAGCGTAAAAAAAGAAACAAGAGGTATCGCGACTTTTTTTTCTCTCAGCAGGCTCTTCGCTGCCCCTACGATTTTAATGACTGAAGGTTGCTGTGGCGTTTGTTCGAAGGCACTCGTAGTCTTCAAGTGTAGAATGCCAACTGTCGGCACTCGAGGATTATATACGTCTGGTACCAATCCAAATTTTCATCGAGACTCCTTCTTTCTCTCCTTGCTTTTCGCGCCAGATGCGCTCTGCATTGCACTTGCCCCCATGTATTCCGCGTCTCGAATAATAATTATTATTGTGGCCCATGAAAAGAGTGTACAATAAGATGAAACAATCGGACAAAGTACGAATCGACGTGATATATTACATTTAATTGTAAATTCCTCTATCACTACGAGAAAATTTTTACAACTCTTATTTAATATTAACTAAGGCCCGATTGCACCAACGTACTTTAACTTTAGCGAGGCTTAAACCTCTCAGTTTCTCTCTTTAAAGCCGAAAGAGAGGAAGAGATAGATAGAGTTTTAAGTTTCACTTAAAATTAAAGTTGGTGCAATCGGACCTAAGTTAAAGTTTGATTAGTAGTTGATTACTTATTTAAAGAATTAAAAGCACTGTTATTAGTGTTTTTAATAGTAAAAACATGTAATCGTTACTAATCAATTTAATACTTGCAATATTAAATTCCTCCAAGAGTCGTAATAAGAATTTTCTCGTGTATTAGTACTTAATAAATTAGTTAATAATTAATTTAATACACTACTATTAAATTTTTTTCTTTAAGAGTCATCGTTAAAATTCTTTCGCGTAAATATTAAATTGATTATATAGTAATTAATCATTTATTTGAGTATTAAAAGCATTATCATTAGTTTTTAATACTCAAAATAAGTAATTAATTACTATATAAGCAATTTACAATTAGCAGTTTACTATATAAGCAGTTTATAATTAAAGAGAGAAAGACAATGAAATCTTCTGTTATTTCATATTTTTTTTTTTTAAAATCTAGTCTCGAAGGCACCAGATTTAATAGAAATGAATGTCTCCTGAATCTTAATTGAATTTTTTCCAGTTTCTATCGGTTTCTGAAGTCAAGTTATCGATAAATTGATAAATTCTGTGTATATAATACACATCTACGCGGTCTACGATAAGACACGCGATAGCAAATATATCGGAAAACTTGGTGTATCGTTGTGAAAATATTTTTATCGCGTCAAGACCACTCTTGACATTTTCACAAAAAAAAGCTTGGGTCGAAGAAGTCCGGCTCGTTCAAACTTTACCCGGTTATTTATGGATATTTTGTATGATGTAACTCAAAAAAAATTATTATAAAAGAAATAGCAATATGACTATTTGCTATGTGACAATGAAAAATCTAAGATTCAGAAACAATGAAGAGAAATGATAAATTATTATCATGTGATTCATCAAGAAATTGTTGATTTATGCGGAGTGTATTTGTCTATATAATGACTCACAGTCTTTCAATTCATTTAGCGACATTTTCTATTTTCCTCTCCAGTTTGTAGTGAACACTTCCTATTACACGAGTAATTCGAAAACTATCGACCGCTTAGCTTTAAATATATAATGAGGAAGCACGCGCCGATATATGCCATTTCAAATCATGCTCGTCGTAAACTTTGTTAGAATATTTCCCAGCTTATTTCCATAACGAGATCTCCTCATTCTTTCCATAGCATTCTTTTATGATTTCAATTATATCAATTAAAATGTCTAATCGAATAAAGGGATAAGCACGTTTCCGCGCTTCTTCTCAAAAGTCCTGCAGTAGTAATCTAGAACACGCGCACGGACGTCGACATCTCTCGGCGATGCGAGAAGTTCATTGCTCAGTTGATAAACGTTTATCTGCGTGCAAAAGGGGTAAACTTCCGGTTTTGTCGTGAGTGAATTCACGACTTATTTCTCCTGTTCTCGTTTTTACGTCACGAGACGCATCAATCGTGTCGAATTGCATAGTCAAACGTAAAAATCGCACGAGGCATGAAAACCCCTCGAATACGCGAACACGAGGAAGCCATATTACGGAGCGCTCCTAACCACCCCTAACGGATATACAGGGTGACACTAGAACCACCCGTCGACTCGCCACCATCGGGAATGACGAGGAAGACACATAAGCTCTTTGGAATCATGAACGATTCACAGAACACGGGGCACGCGAGGGTAAACGAGTCTGAGCGAATAAAAATCTTCTCTCTACTCACACTTGCAAGGACTGTTTTTTTTCCGTAAGGTCTGCATTGGTGGTCCCACGTAGATGACGACGAAGGAGAGAGAGAGCCCCGAAGAACACGGCACGAAGGGGTCGAGAATTTTCTCTCTATCTTTTTCTCCGTCCGTCTGTCATCCGCACCCCCTCTCCCGGTGACCCTGCCTTAAGACGCACCCTCGTACGTCGGCACACGGTCGGGGACACGATACTCAGCACGGACACATGTCGTAGCACGTCAGTCTCCCTCTGTCTCTCTCCTTCTTCCTATTCCCTCTGTGTCCGCGCACCCCCTTTCCTCTCCTCTCTCTCTCTTTCTCTCGCGTATTCTCCTCTACCGTCCTCTTCTCGGCTATTATTCCCGGCCGGCGTCTCACCCTCCGCGCCGTGTATTTCCCATACGCCGAGAGGAATGCAAGCGGTCGAGAGATGGGCGGCGCGTGTATCACGCGTATTCGCGTACGCGTCGTCGTGCACGCACACACCGCCTACACGCACCACCTAAAACGCGATGACGCACCACCGGTTGGGACTCGACGACCAGGAGCAGCGGGATCGCGAGGATCGCTCCGCGCGCTGCTACCTGGTACCGGGAACACGGTTCCGCGCGCGCGGCGGCGAGCGCGTGTATCCGCGCGCGCGACGTAAAAACGCGGAGGAAGTGACAGCTGCCTCCGTCGTTGCCACCGCCGCCGCCACCGCCACCACCACCGTCGCCGCCGCCGCCGCTACCACCGTCGTCGCCACCGCCGTTACCACCGCCGCCGCCACCGCCACCGGCACGGGCGCTCATACCAGCCGCTTTTATTGATCAATAATATACGCCGCCTCCTGCCTGCCTGGCTGTCTGCTTGTCTGCTACCTTGCTTAGTACTCGGCGTTGTCGCTCCGGGCCGTTCCCGCACTCTTTTCCATTGACCAGCGTTTCCTCGCGTTCACCATCGGTGTTGACCTGATATCTCGAGCGAATGAACAGCATCGATCGAATTGCTCCATAAATAAGACTACAAGTTCTTCTAAATTCTTTTATTTCTCGAGCAAAGTCTAAAATCATTCGCGCCGTCTCTTACCTTCTTCTAGATAGTGATGTGAATGAAAAAAAATCATGATCGTGATTCACTAATTTTTGACTACTTCCTTGAAGAGAGAGAAACATTTTGGAACGTCTCATGAGTCAGAGTCATAAATCATAATAAATCATAATATATATATTTTCAAGAAGAATGTAATTATTTAACTAATTGTAAATTAAAAAAAAGTGAAGAGATTAAAAAAATACAAGTTGCAAGTTTTATTTTTTGGGTGCGAAGTTTTATTTGATTTGAAATCAAATGATTGAATAGTGAGATATTTTATGGCGACTTGGTTGCGATCCTTAATTTATTTCTTGTTTAGAAATTTATAATTTGCACTGTGATTACTCGCTGTGCGATTTATTTCCGGGATATTTGTCACATCAACACATTACATTTCCGAGGTATCGTTTGAACTGAACGATATTCCCGCCGACGACTTTCATTTTCCAACTTTCTCTCGATTCACATTATCATTTATATTTTATGTAACGTTGGCACATTATAATCTAATAAGATTCGATATCGTTTATCTTATTTATTTTTAAGTATTTCTCTCTTATATAAAAAATTCTTTTAATATAAACCTTTTAATATAAATTTCCAGAGTGAAGAATGTTTTTTATAAGAGATATTTCTAAAATATAATAACAAAATTATATAGAAATATGTATAGTCTTGTTATGAAATTAAATATATATTTAATGAGTTAATTCTGAAATTTTATAAGAAATTGAGAACATATAAAATAAAATATAAGTGTAACATCACTTATAAATATGTAAAATTTTTAATTATTGACTATAGACATTTTTTAAACAGAATTTTTATCATTTCTAATTTTTATAAGTGTTTAATCGATTATATATCTAATATTTTTATTTTTAACGTATTCTTTTCTTTTTTAATATTTATAAAATGGAAAGAATGGAGCATAAAATGTTAACCTTGCGTCGATAATATAGCGGGCTGTGATAAAAATTGTTTATCAGCTGTGAATTGTAACAACTTAAAACTTAAAATTTCGTGTGATGTAATGCTGTGAAATGTTATGAAAATGTAACGTAATGTTGTGAAAATTAATTATTGGATTTCAATTATAATGTTATTATTGTATGAACAACATTGTCTACAAAAAATAAAAAATGTGATATTAATTTATGATATTAATTAATTTAACACAGTTATTAATTTAATACAGTATTAATTTAACACAGTATTCACTTTATTATATAATTAAATTAATTATCTGTAAATTTTTTAAATTAATTATCTGTTAATTTTTGAAAAACTACAAGTTAATAAAAATAAGCGAGATGCAATATCATGTGTTTCGAAAATTCAAATAATTAATACTTTCGAAAAACAGATTAAAGAAATGTTTTATTAAACAGAACGTTGTTGCAATCTGCGTAATTATCTTCGTGATCTAACAATAAATATATAGTAGTCAATTTGTCACATTGCGTTATTCAGTTTTTCGCAATAGAAAGAGTATTTTACGTCCTCGATCAAATGCAAGTAAGAACATCTCTTCGAGTTTAAAAAGATCGAGCAAAAGACCTGTCTCTTTTCTTTTTAATGTCATATGTAGTCCATGATTAAAGCTTTCGTTCTTAAATGGCCGAAGGTAAAGATTCGGCGCATTTAAATGGAAGCGCGAGAGCAAAATTGGCGCGTGCCGGCCACGAGTCGAGGTACGCGATTGTAGTAGAGGCAGTGACGTAATGATCGATCGTGCACCCAATTTCTAATTCATCTCTAATATCCGCTCCGAGTTGCGCGTCGTAGAAAATAGAACGGTTGATTGATAGAACCTAAGACGATGTATACAAGCAGTCGTACTATAATGACGTTCTCTTGTGCGATTAGACTTCTCGCAAATCCTTCATTTAAGTGTCTGTTACGGATATTACATAATTTGATTACTGCTTTAATTTATCCTGCAATTCTATTTTGCGTAGGAGTTAGTCCGTGACTTACTGAAAGAGAAGCTCGCTAAAGGTTTATTCTGACAAACTTGCATAAACGTATGTATGAAAAGAAAATCATTCAATCATATTTCTATTATAAAGACGCACATGAAATTGTACAATTTTCTTTATGCTATTATACAAATTTGTCTGGATAGATCCTTACAGAGAAACATGTAAAAAATTTATGTTTGATGCGCAAAAGAGCATTAATAATAATGAGTATTAATAATAATAAAAGAGCATGCAATAAACCTGAACCTTTCTGAAAATCGAGATAAATATAGAAAATAATAAATTAAAATAATATGGCATATTATGCGCATAATACGTGGATATATTAATCTAGTTTAATAAATCGGGGCGTGTACCAATTAGCGATTAAAATACTTGACCTTATGAAGAAATTAATAGAGTGACCTGCGATCCGTTGCGAACAATTCACTCGATTCACAGCAGTTAAAGAGCATATTATAACACGGCCGATTCTTTTGACAATAAATTAACTGCAGAAAAATAATAAACTAATAAAAAGTTCATAATAAAACATTTTTGATATAAAAAGAAGAGGAAAAAAACAAACAGACATTTTCGTTTAATGTTTCTTAAGAAGTTAGAATCAAAAGATCGTTCATTTTGCTGTAATAACTAAAAAAAATGTCATTTTTTTATTTGCTTACAGAAAAAAAACAAAAAAAAGAAAACATTTGTTATTCTTTTATAATCAATTATACCAAAATTAATATTATCAAAGTCTAATAAATTCAAAATATTGACATGTTGACTGGAAAACTTTATTTCTCAAAAACAAAAAGATCTTGAATAAAAATTCACACTTTCAATATTTGTTATATTGATCCATTAAAGCCTGGTGCACAATTGAAAGAGCAAGTAACAAAAATAGGGAATAACAGATTTCAATCTATTGCCTACGTTTATCAATTGTATCTTCGGCTTAGTAAAAATACTTTATCGGAGCGCGTAAACTTTATATTATTATAACAATTAAAGTTCAAATAAATATCGTGTACTTATAATATTAAACTATTAAAACTGCTCAAGTTGATAAGAGCAGAAAAAACGAACGAAGCAATGAATTTGAAATGACACTGTTCTTTGGGACTAAATGCTGTTCGTTGGCGTCTACAGTGCGATGCGGCGCGGCGCGGCGCCTCGGAAGTCGAAGCGGAGCGCGCAGACGACGCAACTTGATTGCCTGGCCTCAGTTCGCGCACAGCCGCTACGGTGTGAGAACGTGCTTGACATTTCTTGGCACATATATTTACCGAAGATAGAAAGAGAGGGATACGTGAGTCCGTGTCGCTTGTTCATGCTCCTCGTCACACCACGGTCTGTCCATGCGAATGCCGAACAACTGCCAGTCATGATCTCCGTTAAGACGCGATCTTTCTTATTGAGCACGCTTTGCCTGCTATGCAACCTCGTGGTTACAACGTACGCCCGATCCTGGGGTAAGTTTATGAGAGAGACATTAACGGACGTGTGACAGGTAATGTGGGGACGATCAGTCGCGATCATCCCTAATGACATAGGCTGGTAACAGCCGATCAAATACCGGGGGGTTCGACAGAATCACGGGAATCGAGTATCGGTGGGCATCGCACACCAGTGGCCGGCCCATGTTCGTGCATCCGTACGTGTATACGCGCGCGCTCGTATTGGTGCACGAGCGCCGACTCCATTCACCCGCAGCAGCCCGTCACGTACGCCACTTTTGTACTCGGCAATGCTCTTTACGCGCGAAAGCGATGAACGCGCAAAAGTTGAATGAAACGCGATAGTGATCAGCGATATGCGTCCACGTTGACCTATCGCCTATCACCAGGTGCCATGCGATCGGTCGCCCACGCTCGTCCTTACATCTGTTTTACGTAACGAATGTCAGCGCGCTACCGGAATGATCGCGCACCCATACACGCGAACGTCAATGGAAAACGAGAGACGGGGTCATGGGAGTCAATAGGGGTACCTAATGGAATTTTAGGCACCGAGGCAGTTACTCCTTTTTCTTTTAGATTTGGTTTTCTTTACACGGGAAGAACAGTTTTGTTAAAATATTTTAAAAGTTCTTGATACATATTTGAAAATTATTTTGTTGCATCATTAAATAATTACACGATGAGTATTAATGTAAAAAGTTTTAACATTTTTTTCTAGCGATCATCTTATTTTTCTTCTTAGATTAATTTTTGTGTATGGAATGAACGATTTTGCTGAAGTATTATTTAAAGGTCCAACTTGATTCAGATTTGAAAATAATTTTGTTGGATCATTAAACAGTTACGTAAAAATATCAAGTACGACATTTCTGTACCAATTATCCTCTTTTTCTTCTTAGATTTTCTTTTTATAAAAAAAAAATGATTTTGTTCAAGCGTTTAAAAGTTTAAGTTCAGCTTACAGATGAAAATACAGACTTGAAAATAATTTTGTTAGACTATAAAAATAATTATGTAAAAATTTCAAGCACGATAAATACTAATGCAAAAAGTTCTGACATTTCTAACAATCAATTTGAGCGTCTTATATAATTATTTTGATGATCCAACAAAATTATTATTAGATCTGTATCTAGCTAAATTTTTAGATACGTAAATTTTTAGATCAGTGAAATCGTTCTTCAGTTTTACTACACTGAACTAGACTTTTCTGTCTCACTTCTGTCAAATATTAAAAAGATATTTATTTCCCTTTAAAACGAAAAGTGTACATTAGTTTAATCACAAAAAAAAAACGGAACTCTTATTGTTCGGGCTCGGACGCGTTTCCACGGATCATGTTATTTAGCGGACAAGACCTTGTGCAATCTTATTTTGTTCACGGTGTAACAGGAAATAAAAAGCCAGTTACTATCTTAATCTGATTCCTGGTTCCTAAAGCCAAGACTAGAGAGAAACAGAAAGAGGAAAGAAAGAGAGAGCTTGTACAATAGAAATCAATCAAGATCGCTAAAAATTCGAGTTCAAGAGTTCATTCTCATCTCGGCGAGTTGTTAATACGCGTCGGATAATCGGGAACATAATCGATACGCAATATTTGCTTGAGTGGTGACGTTGACACTCTTTGGGAAAGTTAGTAGTCAGAGATCAAAGTGTGGAGCACGATAATATAAATAATAATATTATATAATCAAGGAAAATTCATTTCTTTCAAGAAATGCAATTATTTACATATTATTAGAAATTTCTCTTTGACTAGTCTCTCTCTCTCTCTCTCTCTCTCTCTATATATATATATATATATATATATTGTGTCATACGATTATTAATATATATTTTTTACATCAAATGCGATAGAAAATAATACGGTCATAGTTAGATGTTTCGAATAATACAATATATATTCTTCATTAAATCAATCTGAAATAAATTGATTTAATAAAGAATATATATTGTATTATTTGAAATATCTAATTTTGTTAGCGTTCTCTGCTGTATTTGATGTATTCATATATATGGTCGTTTCTTAAGTCTTAAGAATATATATTTTTTAACTTATTGAGCGGAAAGTTATAAATAAAATCCAGTACGCATTTTATGATCTTGAAGATTAATTAGTCTTGAAAAAAATCGCACAATTACTTCAGTTGATATGCTTTTGGATTGCTTTGAGTAATGATGTAATATTATCTCGGCGAATATTTTTTTTTATTTGAACAAAAAATGCTAATAATAACCATCTTGCTTGCCGCCGAATAAAACGAAATCTTTTTCCACTCGATGATCGAGATTTTAATGCATGTGTTAAATTACACATTTGCTTTATCATATGAAAAAATTGCGCGTATGCGCAAAGTCTGATAACGAAACGAACTTGCGATGTGTAAATGAAATGTTACAAAGCACGAAACTAATTTACACAAATTTGTTTTTTCATTCAGAGGTGTGTTTTTGGTTTGTTTTTTCATTCGTTCGCGCGTGTTTCTTAATAGTTCGCGAATTGCGGGAAATTTTCGTTTTTCACGAAATTTTTCAAAAATCATCAATGAAGACAGTTCGAGAAATACTTACAATATCGTTATTCCGCAGCGGAATTTCATCCTTGTCTGTCAATATTATTTAAAACGCAGATTTTCTTAATTTTTGTCCTAAATATACAACTCTTAGCATCAATTTTCACTTTATTTATAAACAAATAATTCGGATAATAGAATAGTATTTTTATGCCAAATACGATCAATGAACGTTACATTGTATCTGACAAATAACGTATGTCGAAATAAAACTAAATAATAAAGATCGAACACGATGTTTACGGTATTTCATGATGCATAATGCATAACGAATTGACGCAAAGGAGAAAAAACAAATATGTAGCTCGCAGTAGCTTTTAATCGGACCGATTTATTAATTTTACATATATAAACGATAATGAATACGTTATAGGAAGTCTGAAGAGATTGAGAAATCAAAAACAGAAATAGTAATAAGAAAAATAAAACTCTTTTATTGTTGTTAAGTTATGCTTTCCATACTGATCTTATTTCTTTCTTCAAAATTTTCTCTTTATTTTAATTATAAGAAGAGAATAGCATTTAATAAATTGCGCCGTTTGCAATGTTGAACATATCATTTCATTGAATATTCAAATGATGATAAATTTTTATCTATTAAAACTCTATCTATATAATTTAAGTATTTAATGCTCGTTTTTATCAATGTAGATTAACTTTAATCTTGCATGGTTCAATTTACTCTTCATCTTTCTTTAATTTTTGAAACTAGAAAAGGATGAACCAAGATTAAAATTAAATTATATATTAATAGAAACGGACATAAGACTTTTATACTGTAATTCGAGTATTGGTGTCGTTACATTAGCGACACTGTTATTAAGAGTTACAGAATATGGGGGGATCTAAATTCAATACTAAACTGAAAGAAAAGATTTGTGCAATTATTTAGATAGTAAAATATGGCATTTTTATGATTGCAGCCAATCTTTTTTTTTAGTGTAGATTAGAGAGATTGCTAGAACAGCTATCGCTGGAACAGCTATCGCTAGAATGTTCTCTCATGATAATCGATTACAGTAATCATATTAGTTTCTGTCCGATTTGCCCTCAAGGAAAACGATAAAAAGAAACGAGATAATTTATCTAAAACTCGAATGAACCTAAGTCACTCGGTCATATTTACATTGATGCGCGATAATTCTTGTTGATCAAGTTGATTAGAATATTTCCCATTCGAAATTTTCACGTGATCGACACTTGCGTCTATTGTAATCTCGAAGTATTTTTCTTATGGTAGCTTACGTATTAACAAACAACTTGTAGTAACTTTGTAACAAATATTTTGGTCCAAACAAAAAGAAGCAGTTACGATATCTTATCGATATTCATGCTTACGTATATGAAGTAAATAATGCAGTATTTAAGAAGTCGTTAATTATTTCTCTCTCTGTTACTTTACTTCCGTCATTTTGACATTCTTAGCATTTTTTGTCGTTTACTTATTCAATAATTCCATCGTGTCCAGCGGTTGTAATTGTGCATACTATATCGAACCTTTTACTTTGTAAATATTTTATTTTATTATCAAGTTTGAAATGCATATTAGACATACAAAGTAGTTCTGTGTGTAACAAAAATGAAATTTATTTTAAAAAGAAAAGAACATTTTTGATATAAATAAACCGCATCATAAATGTTTTGCAAGGAAAATGCAACAGATTCTCAAGTGACGCGCGACGTGCGATCGTAGTTCCTCGCACATGACGCGAAAATATTATCATTGAAATTAGAAACTTTTTTTCTCGATACAATTTTATCGTTGATAAAATCTCGAGTGTTCCAGAAGATCCATCTGACGTAATGATTACGCAATCATAATGACGAATAATGATATCAATTACTTTCTGATTAATCGAATGATAAATGTTCAATAGCGGTTACTTTGACTAGATTAAATTGCGATGACATTTTTTCTGCATTTCACTTGCACTGTAAAAGCATGAAAATAATTTTTTTTAGTCATTTCTTTTTAATTTATGGATACTATCTGATTAAATAGAGAATTATTTAAAGTTAAAATTTTATTTTGCATTATAAAGCTTATTCTCGAAAGCCTTACTGATTTTATTCGGTTAATTCATCTTACTTGAGATCATATTCTAATGGATTCTTCTTCCTGCAGACTTGGCCGTGGTGATCGGTAACGAAATCGACTTTTACGCGCGTAACAGTACTCGTATGGGCCATGCTAGCATCAAAGAAGCCATTGCCCTGACTGGAGTAACATACGATGATACTACTCGAACGATGTATTTGTCCGACGTAAAGAACAACGTGTCTATATTCAGCAACGACCTCACGGAGAGGAATTTCACGTCAACGCCCCTATTGAAGAGTAAGTACAGAGCGCTAATTAACTCCTTTATTTACCATAACGAGGTCAAATTCGAAAATAATGAATATTTTAAAAATCAAAAAGATTCAGAATTTCCATTTTTAGCTCACTCTTTGAGATGACTAGATTGAAATAAAAAAATGTAAGTCATTAAATAGTTTTCCTAATGTTATTTATATAAGATTGATTCTAATATTTGTGGAATATTCTATATTTGAGAAATTTTCTTGTTTAGTGATTAACTTAAGTTTTATCTTTACCGAAGTTCATTATAATACGAGAAGGTATCAAAATTCACGCGAAGTTCTTATAGTCTACGTTCACACAATGAAATCGCTTCCGCTTAATAAGGCGAATTTTTAAGACGCGTAAGAAATTCTGTGGAATTTGCCACGTGCTTTTTATATATTTGCACAATCCAACTAAACCGGTTTTATTAATGAAAAGTCATTTACTCAGACATAATAATAAATCGAAAAGATTCTTTGCACGGATTTTTTGCGACCAGTGTCATTGATGATGGACATCTTTTATTTTCTATTTCTTTTACAGAAATGTCTCCTTTTAAATATTATAACGAAGATACCACATAAATTAATATTTTGAAAAATACTTGTGTGTATCTTCCTCTTTGGAAATCTCTGATGCGAAAAGAATTCTAAACAAATGCGTGTTGAAATGTAAATACGATCTGTGAGATGTCTTTATGTCGCTGTTACATTTAATTCCATGTGCGTAGAAGAAAACGGAATGCATGTCGTCGACATCGTTTTCGACACGCTGTCGCGCACTCTGTTCTGGGCTGACGCCTTGAAGGAAATTATTGCGAAGATGCATGTATCGGAGAACGGTGAACCGGGCGTTCCTGTCGTTTTGCACAATCTCACCGGGAACAGCCCACGTGGCATCGCCCTCGACGTGTGTAACAGGTGCGCCATTTACAATGTCCTACGTCACAGGGATCAGTCCTCTTTTTCCTGATCCGTTTATAGAATCGAGAAATGCCAATAGTCATCAATGAAAGTCATAAAGCATTCACAATAGCAGTATATAAATAAAAATCCTGAAAATACATTAAAAGATCATTAAAGCTATATCAATTTTTAATAAAGTTTATTAGAGAAGAAATTAAATTTAGTAAAGAAAATTTTATTAATTTTATTATATCTGAAATATTATATATAATTTGGAAATTATTTTAGTAATATTGATCAGACATCTTCTAATTAGACTCACGAAATAACGTCAAGATTAAGGTGATGCCATTTTTCAGCAAAAATGTATGATAGTATGTATTATCTATTAGTTGAAAAATGACCGCAAAAATTGGAGACGTTATTCTGATTAGAGAATCTCTAATATTGATGATTGGACATAAATAAAACAATATAGCGTAAAATAAAAATAGATATTAATAATTATGCATAATATTAAAACAGCATGAAAAAAGTAAAGTGCGAGACGAGATCTCATATAGACTGGCACTTGCCAATACATTCATCGATCTTGCATTGTCAGCGAATTGTCATGCTTTATAATAAAAAAATAAAAGTGCAGCTGAAAAAAGTGATGAAGAAAAGGCGTTATTTTCGTTGGAATTTTCCGATTGTTTGTTCATTTTGCTTCATCAAAGAAATTTTTTATATAATAAAATATTTTATTATATTCTACATCATACATAAAAAGATTACAAGAGACGTCATTTTATCTTATTCTATTCTAGTTTAGACATTATAAAAACTTTATTTTATATCTTTAAGAATTTATGTTGAAAGACAAATTTATTTATAAATATAGTTATATGAAATTTTGCACCTTCCGTCAGCACTTGAGTCTTTGAGCTTCAATGTAGATTTATTTGAGACGGTATAAAAATCTGAAAAAATTCTTGCATATTTGTAAAAGCTTTAACATTTTTTACTATAGAACTATAGACTAATTTTTACTGATAGAAATCGAATTTTGTTTTACTTATATTTTTTATACATTTAAATTTATCTATCAAAATTCACAATCAAAATATTGACTGTGCTTTCAAAGTCCAATTTATCTGGCAAAGAATTAAAGCTCCTTAGTACTCATTTCAACCATATTGAATTGTGACGTCGTAAGCGAGAAATGATGTTGATTTTTCTTATATACCATTTGTAGATAAAAAGAATTTAGATAAAACAAAATGTTGAGATCGCTTTAAAATATTTATAAAAATGGGCGAAGATTCTCCCTTATCTTTCCTGACAGTCAGTAAAAAATCAAAAAAGATTCGTGAAGTGAAAATAAGCTATGCATGCGCATTGTAAAAACTAGTAAACTCACTTTACGTATCTTTTACGACTGACTGTCGTCACGATTCAATATGACTGAAGCGACTACTCAGGAGCCTTAATATGAAATAAATTTATTAAATGATTTACTTCCATCGAATCAAAGAAGAAAAATGATAGAACATTGAAAATAATGGTAAATTTTTTCTTCAGTCGTATATACTGGTCGAACAGTAACTCCTCAAATCCCAGTATCGAATGTTCTAATCTTGATGGGAGCAATCGGATGATTGTCATCAAAGAGAATCTGTATGAGCCCTTGGCGGTGGCAATTGACCATGCAGAACAGAAGCTGTACTGGATCGATGATGTCGAGGGGATTCACTTCAAAATCGAGCGCAGCAACTTGGACGGCAGCCAACGAGAATTGTTGGTCCATAAACAGAATCAGCAGCCGGTTTATTTGGCTGTGGATAACGAATTGATATACTGGTCCGATTGGGTATACAGAGCGATCTGGACCATACCGAAAAACACCAAGGCTGGAGATTCCCCGTCCAAGTTCAAATCGTACTTCTCCAAAAGGGACGCTGATCCGGCCGGAATAGTGACGCGCGACAACATCGGTCAAATCGATTGCGCGAAGATTCTATCGAAAGAGAAGAAACCGAACCTGTTAATACCCGCTTTACCGGTGTCCGAGACGTTCAATAATTTAACTACCAGCACGGAGGAATCGGACTTGACCACCGAGAGCTCCAAATACTGCCTATATGGTCATCTGAACAAAACTACTAATACATGCCGATGCAAAGAAGGGTGAGTATAAGTAGACAGGCGTATAAGTAGACAGTTAAATGATGTTATTGATATTTTATATTAATATATTTGAAATAAAGACTATAATATTTTGAATAAAATCGAGCCTGATTATAACTATTTGTCACAATTTAAATGATTTTATATGAAATGATGAAACTTTTTCACAAGTGTAAAAAGTGATATATAATATATATATTACATTTTTATTTAATGTTTAAATATTATATACAAATAATATAAATTTTTAACATAAATTTTTAATATAAATTTATATATGTAATTGGATAAAAAAAATTTTACAAGTAAGTGATGATCCATTAAATTATATATACATATATATATTTCCACGTTTGATAAGCAATTTAAAATTCGCCTAATCTCTCTTCTCACAGATTTACTGGATCCTTTTGCGAAATATTTCTCTGTCACAATTACTGCCTCCATGGTAAATGTATTATAAATCATCGCGGACTTCCTGAATGCATATGCACGAGCACATTTAGCGGTAATCGCTGCGAGACAAGTGTTTGCAATGGTTACTGCCTTTACGACGGCGAGTGTTCCGTCCAAGATGGAAGACCATTTTGTAGCTGTAAATATTCTAAAGGGATTCGGTGCGAAGAACCGAACGACATTAAGGAGATCTGCGCGATTTATTGCGCGAGCGATCACATCGGATTATCCAGCATCAGCGTTACATCGTGCAGGTATATGTTCTTAAAAATGTTCTTAAAAATGGATATCTCATTTTATATTTTATAATTTTGTTTCTAATATTATTTATATTCATTTAACAAGATTCAGAAAAAATACATGATTTTTAAATCGGTATGTATATATAAATGCAGTCTATTAATATCTCATTATATATCAACAGGTGTACAAATTTCAATCAAACGGCCGAAAGAATTACACTTACCAACAGTTTTCAGAACGGCATTCTGTTACCAATATTCATAGCCTTCACCATTCTATTTCTTTTAATGATCGCCGTACTTAGTTATTATATAAATAAATTACGGAGGCGACCACGAATCAAGAGGCACTATGTGGTCAGTAAAGGCGTTACGCCGCTCACATCCCGACCGCAGATACCGGACAATCAGTGCGAAATTACCATAGAGAATTGCTGCAACATGAATATCTGCGAGACTGTGAGTGATATGTCTTCTAAATAACGCCCCATGTAATTGATAACAAGCATCGTGTCAGCATTGCTGATACTAAAGAAACTTAAGATCGAATTTCGTCCATCCTCCTCGCGTTTCGCACTTTGCTACGAATGCAAAATTGTGACTCTTCGCAATTGCGATTATCACACTTCTGTAATTACGATAAGTCATTAGAGAAGATAGTATATTTGGTTCGATTAAAGCACGCGATTATACGATTTAAATTCTATGTTTAACTTCGAATCTGATTAAGAGTTACTACTTTTAGCTTTTTATATTGTTAGTTCTTGAGGAAAGTATCAAATTAGTTTGTATATTATGAGTTATGAGCACGAATTTTTGAGTTAATTCTACCAAAAAATACGTATTTATTTTTACATATTTGGTGTATTTTGCTTTTTTAAGCGTATCTCTGCTTAAAAAAAAAAGGAAATTTGAAATTGTTATATGCTATTTAATAACTTTTTATTGGCAACATTTAAAAATAATGGCTTTCAGAACAGTATTGCGCTAGTATCATATCATGACTAATTTTTTAAATTATTTATTATTATTATATAATTTTATTTAATTTTTTATATAAATATATATGGTTATGCAATGCAAGAGATTATCTTGTCGATTAATTTATATGATATACAGACATTTTAATTATTATTTATTCGTAATTCACTTGGCTTTGTAAGCAATTTTTTATGGCCATTTTTTACTTTATTACTTTTATTTCTTTTTCGTTTTAATTAAAAATTCATATTAAGAGAATAGGAATATCATTGCTAATCATCATATCATTGCTAATATTCTATACATAATTAAAAAAATCATTAAAATATTTTTATAATCTTATTATTATTTACTTTAATTTTGTAACAATAATTAACTTCGACGATGAAAAAATGTAGGCATTAATTTATTATCTTATAACATTTAAGAGAAAACAAAGTCAAATTATGTTATCTTCTTTGACGAATGCGACTGTGTCGCTCGTAGATTTCAATTGCGTGCACAGTGTCAAAGATCGAATTATATTAAGACTGAATCTGTTTTGTCGTTAAATTCCGATTAAGCAATCGACTAAATTGGAATTATATATTCTTCGTATGGTGTTAATTGTATGATAATATTAACGGTTATAGTTTTGTTTTTTTCGCAGCTCTAAAAATACGATGTATATTTGTTACTTGAAATAAACAACGGTTATAGTAAGAATAAGACTTTCTACAAAGATCTTTAAGAACCATTTTATAATTATTTACAAATATATGATTCGATGCATAGAGAAATAAATCTTCCCCGTGCTAAGCTATTTCTAAATTTAAATAAATTCAATTAAATTCGTCAACAGGATAATTTCATTTCTTTTTACAGCCGTGTTTCGAACCGAAATTACGAAATGGTGTGTCAAAGAGCAATAATGTGAAAAAGGAAGAGAAGAACTTCTTGTTGGATGATATGGAAGGTAATTCGTGCTAGCACATTCTGCTCTTGTCTCGTCGCATGAAATGACGAAAACTCTGCACGAGCTCTGCACCGTGTCGGAGATCGCATTCGCGGGACTGTTCCGCGTTTATATACAAGACGGCGGCGAACTTTAGTATTGTTGTTAAGTTTGAAAATCTGTGTTGATGGAATGCGCACGAGTGCGTTATATCGACGACGATTTCACTCCAACTTGGGAAAGAAAGCCAAAGGTCTTTTTAGAAAGTCCTATTTTTTAGTATATCATACACGTTGAGCTGTGTTTTAGAACCATTTTTTCACTTTAGTAGTCATTAAATTTATCATTTAACGATGTTAGACATTTGTTTTAGCAATTATAAAGCTGAACTTTACGTTTTTCTAAATTTGCCGATCGCAATCCCTCGTGCATAAGCAATACTAAAGTTTTAAATAAAGACGCGAGATGTTATAAAATTTGAAGATATAAACGATTTTTTTAATTATATCATGAATTATTAATTTTATTATATTATTTTTTTATTATATTTTATTATATACATATTTCTTTCAAACATTATATAATAATATGAATTTGTTTCTGAATTTGTTTCTGAAACAATATGAGAGAGAGAGAGAGAGAGAGAGAGAGAAAATTTTAAATTTAAATATATAAATATAAAAATATTTAAAGTATAGAAACATAATAATTTTTAATTTAATAAAATATACAATTTTTGACAGAAATATACAGAATTTCGAATTCGTGAGATTGTATTATCAAAAAAAAAATGAGAGAATATGATATCGATATTTAAAACAAGCCAAGAGATATGCAGTTTAAAAATTTGTTCTTATTCTATCTAATAGATTTATCTGCTGAGCAACATAATTCTGATATAAAAAATTTTGTAATACTTCTTTATAGTTTCGTATTGTATTTCTTTCGTTTCTCTTAAATCATTTAGAAGAGAACTCAAATGTATGCAAAAAGTAATATCGCAGTCACAAGGGATGCGCAAAAGTTGCCTTAAGCGATAATTCTAATCATTGCTCAAAGTACCGCTGAGTACATTCCTGAATGAAATTTAGATCGTGATATGGCGTCGCAGAGATAAGTGATTCTCTTATAATTAACATTTTTTGACTGAGTCATCTGTCAATGGCTTTACGGTACATAATTATATTAGTAATTTTATTGCGTCAGATCATTATTCAACATTTAATTCCATTTGTCATTCTTTGATAGTTATCGCGTTGACGGGAATATTATCGTAAGCTTCATATCTCGATTCAAAACGCTTCTCTACTTAACTTCATTCTCAGTTTAATCTATTCACTTCGTTTGTATACATTTCCGTAATCATATTCAACCGCTAACCATTTTTTATCATACTGTGAGTACAACATACACGTGTATATATATGTATACATCTAATATTTATACGTGTACATATATGTATACATCTAACATTTATGAATATACGAACGATGAGCTCGAGTTGGATCGTGTTTTACGCGTCTATGATCCTTTAATGTGAATTTCTACCGCTGTTGGATTAATTCATTTCGAGAAAGACGTTATCACTGACGTAAATAGTAGTCATATGAAAATTCATATGGCATTGTCTGGCAACTAAATGCATATAATATACGTATACATATTATACGAAATGTATATTAGATGAAACTAGAAGAATATTCAAAGAGTCACAATGTATAAAAACGATTCTCATCCTCGAATATCGGATGTTCCCAGTGATAAAAAAATACACTGCAGATGTATAAAACTTTGCCAGAAGTTTGTAATATTTATACATCAATGATATCCGTGATTTTTAATTCATCTAATTTGAGGATCGTCAGAATCGTTTTTTATAGTATTGTTTGAAGATACCTGTAGCGTTTATTTTATTGCAGAACAAATACTCCGTTTATTTAACTGCAAAAACTTTTGTTCTGTATCGATATATGCAACGCTAAGCCAACTTTTAAATCTTTCTTCCAATTTTATTCCGTCGTGAGAATGAAAAATATTTGTCTACCATTTTTATGTTATGTCGCATGTAATTATGATGATTACAGCGCACATATAAAATCATGTGTGAGGCGAATGTACAAATGCACCGCACTTGTACGTTAAAATTGATTTTATTTTGATTATTCTATTCTTATACGGAGAGAGGATGATCGCAAATTTTTATTTTTGTTTTTAGCCCACATTTTTGCGCAAATCAGTCATAATATATAGTAGTTACTTAAAGCGTACAATCTATTACGTACACCAAAGTTACTTTTGTTAGTAATAATAACATGAAACAGAGTACAATATTATTGGTTTGCAGAAATTATATCGCATATTAACTTAAGACATAATTAAACTATTTACTATGCCTATGTTATGTGGAAGCATATGTATGGAAATGTTGTTCAATTCTAATTTCGTTGTAAAATGGCAAACCAATGATTATTATGTTGTTCATTTAATTGTTTATTTATAGGATTTATATTATTCTTTATGATACGGAATAATGTTCCTGTCGTTATGACAACAGTTTATTCACAGTACATGACGATGCTTTCTGTTCCTGTATACGGTAGATGTTACTTAAAGAAAAATTGTCTTATTTGCTTTTTAAATCTACTATATAATTTTGTACTAAAGATTTGCGACATTTGCTGACTTTATATATATATATATATATGTGTATATACACACATAAAACACACACACACACACACACTCACGCGCGCGCGCACACACATACACACACACACACGCACGCACACACACACACACACACGCACGCACGCACGCATGCACACACACACACACACACACACACACACATATATATACAATTTAAATATGGAAAAATATATATGTATGAAAGTTGCGCGATCTATCTATATTGTATTGGAAGATAGCCCTCTCCCACACACTCATCCCCAGAGATGGGATAGTGGATTTATGGTGAAAGGGTTATATTCCTGAAAAATATAAATGCCATAAAAAATGATGTATAATATGCAATATGTTTCTGTACAATTATGTATTCGAAATGATGAAATTTGTTATACGCAATATCTCAAATTTATTTAGTTTAATTATTTATGCAGAAATATTAATCTATTATCTGAATCTTTAATATTCGATCTCTATTCTTTTGAATGTTATATATTTTCTGCATAGAAATTCTTGCGTTTTTATTGCGTTTATTTTAAATTGCGTACTTAACTTGATGTTTTACATTGTACTTAAATCATAACTAAATTATTAGATTCTTTAAATTATTAAATATAACTTTAAAAGCAACATATTACATATTTTGCATCTCCGTTTACAATGGTTATAATGCTGGTTGCTATTGTATACAGATTAAAATAAAATAAAATGGATTATCTCTTATTATTGCAGGTGTGTCATTATTATGTATACCTTATTTTGTAAAAACTATGATAAAGAGATTTGAATTATAATTTAAATATACGTCTTCGTGTAAAAAACAATTATATTAGATACAAAACAGAAGAAATGAGCAATTATGAAAAATATTGAAATGCCAGATTAATTGGCATCCTATATTTTTGTAGGTTACGTATTATATCTTTAGATTGACTATACATGAATTTTATCCGAGCTGATAAGGAATTTTCATTTCGACTATTCTGTATCACGGATAATACTATAATGTATCCCATTTAAAAAGATATTTGAAAAGACATTTTACCTTTTCAAAACTGCTTATAGAAGGTTGAAGAATTTGATATACATATATCAGGCACTATGTTGTATAGGGCATTATCTTTTTGAACAAGTTAACCAAATAAGAATTCTTTTGTGTCCCGACGTATCTGTTCATTTCATCAATAACACATAGATATTTATACTGAGACGAATGTGTAAAATTTTTTGGAATTTAAATTGATGCGAAACCAAGAATTCGACAAGATTGACAAGAAGTATGGTTGGTAGGTACTAACGAAGGCCAATCTGAATTAGGCTTAATATTAACATAAGGGAGCGCTCCACGAATCTGAATTAGGCTTAATATTAACATAAGGGGAGCGCTCCATGAAAGCTCCGAGAGCAAAAGAAACAATCGAACGCTCGTACTCGTGGTAAAATGGCATCCGCATCTCTGAAAGGCACTCGCAAGACATACAGCTTCGAGGAACGGAAAATCTTGATATCATTGATAAACAAGCACGAGATCGTCCAAAATAGGAAGTCAGATCCGATCTCCATATGCAAACGAAAGTCGGCGTGGTCGCGAATCACCGAGGAGTACAATTTGATAGTAGGGTCTCGGGGCGCGCGTTCGACCATACAGCTCAGACGTTGCTGGGAGAATATGAAGGCTTGTAAGCGTAATCGCGATGAAAAGAAATTTCGGTAATTCAGCATTATGCAGCAATTGTTCTCGAGATTAATTGAGCTTGACACAGAATTTAGTAGATAATGAGAGATGTAGTTTGATGAAATTCGTATCTTGGCTTTTGCTTCTAAGAGTTAGAAAGAAGACAATAAAATTTTAAATTTGAAAAGTCTTATTTTTAAAATAAATCTATTTCAAGATTCAGAAGTTAACTAGCAAGTAGTTTGCCTCAGCAATTAAAGAAGGTTAATATAAAACAAAAAGATCGAAGAGAATAAATATTAAAATCTTTTGATCTTTTAGTGAAAATATGAAAGCAGTTTGTCAATCGACAAAAGACAAGGCGAGAAATCAATGTTGGGAAGGTATAACTTGTGGTCAGAATGTCCCAAAAGCACCATTATCTACCGGAACTGTTGGTTTACCACCAAATGTAGTATTCGAGCCGAAGGATTCAGAACCATTCACATTACAAAGTGTTTGCACTGCTGGACCTCAAAATCCAAACTGCTTAAAGAAGGATGTAGACAGTCGCGAAAATTCAAATTGTAAATATCCTTTTTTTAGCTTCTTCTACATTTAGTATAGTAATCTTGTTAAACATACAACTTTTGAGAAAATAATTTTATTAATTATTTATAATTTTATTTGTAATTATACAAATAAGGAAAGTTAAAACAATAAATAATAATTAAACATCAATGAAGGAAAAATGTGATAAATGATATTTTTATGAATAAAGTTTCTTATTTGTATATCGTTTATTTTTTTAATTTATTTATTATTTATTTAATTTTTTATAGCTTTATTAGAAAGTAACAAAAATATTTTTATAATATAATAATAATATTATAATAATTTAATATTTAATTATAATATATTATAAATAAAGAGATTATAATACTTTCTATTTTCACACGAAAATAATGAAAACTTGAAGTAATTAAAAGTAAATTTGACTTTTCGTAGCTGGCGATGGTACATTCAAGCAAATGACCGATAGAGATAATTGTGATACTGTTGCATCCCCCAATTCGATGAATGATTATTATGAGAAGTTTGTAGGAAGAAACGCTGATTCTCTTACGATTGATCAGTCAACGGACAACGGTTTTGAAAAAATCGCACAACGAGAAAGTAATCCGGGACCGAGTGCTTTATACAATTTGATCTCACCTCGCGTTGTGCAGGAGCATAATCCCAAGAGGAAATTCGTACAACGAGAAGAAGAACTGCACATGCTTGCACTTTCGGAAGCGCAGATGAAGGTCGACATCGCCGCCATGTTAAAGGAGGAAGCGAGGCTCAAATTAGAGGAGGCTCATTACCGCAAGGAGGAAGCTAGGCTTAGAATGCTGCTTTTTACTTATAAATTAGATAGGATTAAAGACGAATGAAGGAAGACGGATAATTTTATTGGATATGGCATGGACGTGTTGTATATCTATTATTTTTCTTTATTTTCGTTGCACCGATGCATCGATGCCGGTGCTCGTAAGCAAAATAAATTGGTTATATAATATAAAATATAAACGTAATTGTGTGTCTCTATAATACCAATTTACTTTTCATGAATGCACAATTAGAATATCAAAATAAATACAAGTTTTCTGATGATTTTACTTGCTAATAATTATTGCATTATGCGATATTATTCAGCTTGTGATGAACGTTACGAAGATGTGACTTTTGACGAACGCAGACGCAACAGACAATCGGCAAAATTATGACAGCAAAATGAAAGAAGAAAGTTTTGAGGTTCACATTATTCGTATTATTTGTATGTTTGGATCAATCATTTTTATAATAGTTAAAATATAACAGCACAGAGAACTCGTCTGTATCTTTATTCCAAATTTAGAAGAAATATATATAAAAAATAAAATATAAAAGATAGAAATATATATAAAAGATATAAAAAAAATAAAAAGATATATAAAAAAAATAAATTTTCTTTGCGTCTTAAAATATTCTTGATTATTTGAACTTAAATTTTTTTATGTTATTATAAGAGTTATTTTGTAGTTATTTTGGAATGTCATTTGAAAAAGATACCAGATGCTATTTCTGGAATATCTTTAGGAAATATTTTTTTTATAGAGTAATATTTTTAACTTCTCGATTATTAGTAATAATATTATGTATAAATACAATATGTAAAATAATAAATGCTTGACAGAGTCTTTAGCTGGCAGAGTCTTTATGGGGGATTGGCAGTGAATTATTGACTAGTGACAGAATAGATCGTGAATTGATTTGTCACGGATTAATTGTCGTTAGTCGGTTTCGTATACTCTTATTAAAGTAAATAAATAAAGCGGGAATCGTTCGCGTTATGTAATTTCAGGATCGATCTTCTCACGTATTTCTTCTACATAAGATGAAAGTTGTCGCCGAGAGCCGATTTTGAAGTGTTCGAGCAATGAGTGACCTCAAAAAGCGAAGGATCGGTATAGATTGGCTCGCTCGGATCGAAACCGCCACGTCGACCGGTGGATAATCCCACAGCACCCTCCAGAGCGGTGGACGATGAGGCAAGACGTTGGCTGATAGCATTGCTCATTGATCTCGAGATCGATCTAATTAAACATTACTATTTGTTACGATCTTCATTATAAATTTAAATTTTATATTATGAATAACGAAAAAATAATAAAATCAATGCTTAAAAAAGAGTTCGATTGCATTAACTGGAATTCAAGTTAAAAATGAACAAATCAAAATTTTCTAGAATAAATTTACTATAATTTTAGTTGAACAAACCAGGCTTCTGATATGATTTGAATCTTCTGGTTCATTTTCAACCAGAAAGACATAGAATTTAAAATATGTATAATTCATTTAATACTTACGACGCTTGGAACGGTTTCTGAAGACCTGTCCTCATAAAAGAAAAGTTGTTGATTCGACTGCTGTAAGGCTCATCGGAATGGTTGCTGCGACTGCAGGTTTTGTCGAGTCTACGATTTTTCATAATCACGGAATAAACGTATTTTCTGAAATAATGAATCACTTTAAATTTGCTTAATAAACAAGGAAGATGAGATCCAACATACTGTGTTAATAATACTGCAAGCTTATAACTATTCATGGGTTAATTTATTTTTATGAATTTATTCTTAAGGATCTATTTATTCATTGAGATGTGTTCTTAAATAATAAAATGCGAATGAATTATTAAATTTCATAGATAAAATATAAGTTCTATAAAATATAAGTTCTACCTGTAAACAAGCATAGACAAGAGAACAACAGAGGCCAAGAGCACCACGAGGATGCCTACTGCGGTAACCAAGCCGTAGTATTCGTTTTGCGTTATACAAATATTTTCCAAGAGTAATTTACTAGCCTTAGTTTGCTTCTCGATAATATTATCTTCTTCAATGTTCATTCTTGAGTCGAGAACCTATTAAAATACAAATAATATTATTAGTCGTGGAATAGAAACGACATCTTTCTATTCCTTCGAAATGAAAATGATCAATCTTGATACCTCTATCATTTCTCTGACATGCTCTTCCTCCTCTTCGTTGTCCAGTTGATCGCTCGCAGCATCGGTCGCGTTGAAAATCGTTGACGCATTGTTAAAGTCATCATTCGTTACTATTATCGGCGATGTCTCATCCTCGTCCGTCGCTGTATCGTTATTTACGTCCCTTCGCCGTCTGCCAAAGGATGGTTCGCTTCTACCGGTACCACTGCAATACGCTGGCTGGCAGCCATCGCGGCACGTTCGTACATTCGCCTCGAACACCAGGAAATTTGATTCGGGTATTTTGAAGGCGTTGAAGCGGGCCTCGAGGCTATCGCCATCACGGAGACGGTCCAAACCAGGAAACACGTAGTTGTCCACTGGACAGCTGCAGAAATTTCCGTTTCAATTACGCGAGTACGATATATAAATAGATTGCGGAGGTAATTTAATTTATCCAATTATTATGTAACTTGAATATCTCAATAAAGGCCAAGATAGAGAAAAAAAAATAGTTCAATGATGGCTGCGTTCCGATATTCTACTGAAAATCTATAAGTACACGTAATGTAAATTATAGATTTTCAATACTGGCAGTGATTATCGGAAGCTGATATTGTATTATCTTCAGTATAGATAATGCTATTATAATACTTCTCTTTTTTTTTCTCTTTTCCTTACTGCCGTTAATTATTAGGAGTTTCAATATTTCTTACCCATATCTGTCGATCAGTTGAACACTTTTACCAGAGTAAGGATCTCTTGCAATAACATTAGTAGCAAATATATCCGTTACGTAATTGTACCTACGGACAATAATGATTGGGATTTATTAAAATTTACACGCGATTATTATGAAATATTTTTAATACGAAGCTCTTGCGATATTTGATAAGTAAAAATTAATTCAAGGAAATTAACGAAATAGAATTGGACAGTGATATCAAACCATTATTTCCATATAATGTTTTAATTATATTAATTGGATATCAGGTTAAAAGATATATAAATGAAAATTACCCATCTTGAGCTTCAAGTCTAAAAGTGAGAGGGTCGCCAACGGCGATGGTTGTCGTGGGTCTACCCTGATAGAGAATCAGCAAGCGCACTCTGGAGCTCAGAGTATTTTCCGCTGGGAGATATTCGATAGGGATGGGGGACCCTGATCTGTACAGTGGACGCACGAGATCCATTAGCGAAATTGAATGAATTACAACTCTAATGAATGTGGTGGAAAACATGAGCATATCCAACGGGGGAAAGAATTGAGATGTTCAATTATTTATTTATTTTTTTAATTTTTAATTATAAAAAAATAGAACTTTACTTTCGACTCTAAATAATATTTTATTGTCACATAAACTATTTTCTTTCATCATTACGATCATATAAATAATTTCTGAAACTGTTATTAGATACAGTTTTGACAGAATTTCTAATACATAAGAAAAATTTTCGTAAGATTTTTAAGAACAATTTCGTAAGAACAAAAAACAGAAAATGCGTTAAGATGCGTTAATTAAAATGCGTTAATTAGTACTTTATTCACAACTGTTTTTAATAATTGTATTTCATCTGTACTGTCTTCAGAAAAAGATGAAAATTATATGATTTTTACAAAAAATAACATTATTCTTTTTTAAAATTAGGAAACAGAAAGAGATTCTAAGCTTTAAAATATCCAAAAAAGCAATTTATTAAAAATTGCTGTTTATGAGAACAGAATTAAACCCTTCCTCCGAAAACAAATCCTGGATATGCCCATATTGGATGTATATACACATGAAAGATGTAATGCGGACAACAAAAAAAAATGAACGCTTTAATTGGCTCTCATTTTTAAATTTCAATTTTATCAATTGATATACATTTTTTATCTTTTAATCAAATTTATTCAAATATTATACTTTTTTTATTGAAAGATAAAATGACTATTATATTATAATTATAGCATAAAAACAAAAATTTCCTATCATATAATTAATCCGTACTATGATTAATTTTTTAAGACGAGCCGTTAACATAAATGCACATTATATGCATATGTGTAACATGAAGTAAATAAGGTATAGAATGTATAAGGTATAGAAGGAATAGAATGTACATGATATCTTCAAAATTTAGAACTGAATGTGTGATAAAAAAAAATTGTACGAGTGTTTTCACCTCATATTATACTTGATTTTATACTCGTGTATAAAAAGGTAATGCATTTTACTCTGTTTACAGTAACAAGATATGCATAAATCCATGTTAATATACGAAATTAATGAACAAGGCTAGAATAACATTGGAACAATATCATAATATTTGCTCAACGATTATAAAGATGGAGAACTTGTCTAAAATTAATACGATTTGTTAAAAAAAAGAATCCTGTAAAAATATAAAATTGTAAAAAGGAATATTATTAGATAAGTTCAAAGATTTTTCTCTCGATATGGCTTTATTTACATAATTCAGTGTCCCGGGATACCTATGGCATTTAACGCGTTAAAGATCGTGCTCTCGGTACAAGGCACGATCTCTCGATCGATATGACCTGGCATACCCGGCACCGATGTAACCGGATGTGACGACAGCTTCGTCAGGTCCTCGAAACATGCATGTTAGATTGAATCGTTTGTCTCGCCCGGTTTGCACGTAGTCCGAAAATTGCACCACCACGATGTTTGTCATCGTATCGCCGTACTGCAAACATTTAAAGCGTGCATTATATCGATTATTACCATTAAATTTTAATATTAGATACGGATATTAAAAAAAAGAGAATTATCTTGTTAATAAGAAATTTTTTAAATGAAATTATTATAAATAATTCTTGTACTCGATGTCTGATTAAAAGTTATTGTGAAATAATTTTCTATTTGCGCAATTTAAAAGTTTTGAAATAATTCCTTGAACGTCATGCGCAGTAAAAGATTGCAGCTTAAATTAAATTGGAAATTACTTCGCAGTGGATCATGTTGTTAAGCGAAAATTTATGTTCTTACTCGCTGTGTGCCACATTCGGGATATCCCTGAGGTCCGCTAATACGGAGTTTGTTCACGGTCCTGCCGTTTCCGCGGAAGAAGCATCGGTCATAGTATCCGTACGTGTAAATTCGCCCAATGAATCCCTCCGGCGTCCTCAGAGTAAACTCCATTCCATCCTCGCTGCAGACTTGACTCACTAAAAGCGTAACAGAGCGTAATTCGTTGTGCATAGCTTTCGAAAAACAGTCGATCGAGGAGGTGCGCGTTAATACGGAATTAATTAAATTGAAATTGATAGTAAAAGAAATTATTCGAAGGCGAAGTGGTAACTGTGTAAATAAATTTCATTCTGACAGATAATTTTCGACGCTGAAAATTATCAATCGCATTTTTTTTAGCACAATATGCAAAATTTTGTGCAATATTTTTTAGCAGAAAATCGATTTCCTGAGAATCAGGCGTGCGATATAATTAATAACTACCGTTTATATATAAAATGCAATAAAATGGACATTTTAATTTGATTTTGAGCGAAACTAAAAATTTAAGCAGCTATTCATGCCTCGCATTCGTGATCGCTCTTTATTCTCAAAATTACTGTGTCGATTGTAAAATTGCATGATAAGCAGAATAAAAGAATGGCCAAGTGAAAAAGAGACGAGAGATAGTAAAAAATTCTCAAAATCTAAGTAATACAAATATTGTATAAGAAGTATAAGAAATAAAAATAAAACCGGAACACTAGCTAGTCAAGAGATAGTCAGCAATTAATATATTTAGGATGTTAAAAGCTGGAGGCAAAAGTTGAAGTTCGAAGCGTTTAGATGCATTATCAAAAAAATTATATTACATTTTTTGTTATTATAGGTACAGAATTTAAAAAAGTGAATTAAGATTGGAATGGGAAATTGTTGACCGAGAATGTTTATAAAACTGTATCAAACATCATCGACGACGGAATGTAGACTATGGTGATGTGTAGATATTAAATAGATTATGCAACATGCAAGAGGGAGAAGTATAAATAAAAGAACAACATTAAATATTTATTTCGTAAAAGTAAAGTCGTGTGACAAAATGGTGCAAAATTCTATATACAATAATGTGTGTAAATTCTTATCATTAAAGTGTAGCTTAATTAGACGAGTAGTTATTTTATATTTAATAAAATATGGATAAATCGTTATGTTCTATGCGTTTTTAATTTACTTCGCGTAGAAAACAATTCGATGACTATTCCGTGCAGGCAATAATTCGGATATTTCATTTCTAATTGCAAAAAAGCATATGTTTCACCCTGGTTCTTAATGCGCTCAAGTGTCTCTCACGCGTTTCTCAGCTTTCATATCAGCGTCTCACGGACGGAGGGACCGCTTACCGTCCAGACATTCCCCGTCCGCACCCTGGCGACCGTTGTTCCTCTCATAAAAGTCGTAATCCGAACCCGTGTCGTAATAAACCGGATTGCCCATGTCCATGTCCCTGGAGTCCCTATCGCTGAGTTCGCAATTGTCCCTCTCGGCCCCGTAAGGCGCAGTGTACGGTCGGTAATTGAAGGACCTGCAAATGACATTGGGAATTTGCGAGCATTGTCCAATTGATTGTGCAAACAAACGTCATCGGATCATTCCTAATTCAATTTCAAGCTCCCTTGGTCACAAGCATTTCCTGAACAAACTGTCGGAATTCTATGTTTCACCGTTGTAGTCACATCTATTAAAGAACGTTCTACTTTAAATACGTTTTTTACAGTATGTTTTCTATTTTATATATTATTAATATATAACAGCGGAATCTAATTTAATTTTTTTATATTAACTTTCACACACCATTCGCTTCAATTATTTTATCAATTTTATAATTGCTGTAATAATTTGATTATGTTAATAAGACATATGCGGTTGAATATATTTTGGTGAAATGGAACAGAGTTTCTAATTATTATGATAGAATTCAATATTTTATAACTAGAAACATTTTATAGATTTAATTATTCGGATTTGATTAATATTTTCTAGTTAGCTCTAATAAATTTCTAGCTATACTAGCTATATCCTAAAATATTCTAGCTATATCCTAAAATATTTTGCTGCTCAAATCAATCATCACAAACATATTACTATCTGAAAATCATTTAGATTAAATTCAGATTAAAATGTTTTTTTAATTTTCTCTAGCTTGTATAGTTAAATCTAATTCTGAAAAATAGCAGAAAGAAAAATGAAATTTATCTACATCAAACATGTCTTTTGAATTAATTGCCTAAAACTTCATCGCTTTTCGACACAAATTTAAATTCTCTCGTCTAATTATATTTATTTGTACAAGTTTGACCATTATCATTACCTGCAAACGAAGTCTCTAGCATCGGCACATTCCCTCTCGCACTGAGCCAACGACGAGGCAGTGGTGTACCGTCTAACGAATGGCTTCCGTACTCTGGTACGAGACCCAACTTGCCTGAAATTGTCCTGTTCGTCGCATCTAGACACTAACGGAGGCCTGCCTATGATGGGTCTGCCTGCGATGGGCCCACCAGCAGTTCCAAATGGACGAGAGTTATAGACTCCGCCTTCACCTATGTACCCGCCACCAACAATACCGCCGTCGTCATATCCTCCGTATCCTCCTAGTCGCATTGGACCGTACGGCCCACCACCATAATGAGGTCTTGGCTCGGGACCACTCTGAGGACCACGAACATCGTCGACAAATCCGGGCGAGTACATTCCTGGTGGTGGATACCTGCTTTTAATTGAATCTCAACGTCATTTTTCTACGATAAATCGTGGATCATCAAGATTATTGTTGTGGTTACTATTATTATTATTTTTATATTATTATATTATTATTATTATTATTATTATTATTATTATTATTATTCAGTGGCGCTTTAGTAGTCATTGATGTCCGATGTAATTAAAATATTTTAAAACACAAAAATATTGATAAAAAATAGATGCGACTTATAATATAAAATTTTAGATGACGTAAAAAAAAATAGCTAGACAACAATGTAAAATACAATTAATTCCGCTATTATTTATTACGCGCATATTAGATTTAGTAATTTTATCAGTGTAAGAAAAGAGAAAGATACTTTATTACGGCAAATAAAAATTTACTAGACAACGCATTAATGGAAAAGTGATAACGATACGTGAACAAAAAATTAAATTTGATTATAATCGTGTCTAATTTAGACAGCGACTTACCGACTAGCATAAGGATCCTTGTCTGGATATCTTCCACTAGCTGGATATCGATCGATAGGAGATCTATCACCACCTAATCCCATAGGATATCGGTCCACATGGTCTTCTGGATAAGGATATCGATCTATTGTATTAGGATATCGATCAATCATATCAGGATATCGACTTGGAATTACACGAACCCCGTGTATTACAGTAGGATATCGGTCATTCGCGGGATATCGGTCATTCGCGGGATATCGATCATTCGAGGGATATCGATCACTCACGGGATATCGGTCACTTGGAGGATATCTCCCCAGAGTTCCGGCGTCGGGATATCTATTGACGCCATTAGGACGACGATCTCCTCCTCTAATAGGATATCGATCAGACATGGGATATCTGTCCGGATATCGGTCGCTAACTGGATAACGATCAGGATAGCGATCTCCCACAGGATAACGATCTCCTGTAGGATAACGATCTCCTGTGGGATAACGATCTCCTGTGGGATAACGATCTCCTGTGGGATAACGATCTCCTGTGGGATAACGATCTCCTGTGGGATAACGATCGGGATATCGATCACCAAGAGGATAGCGATCAGGATAATTGTCGGGTTCATTTAAAGGATATTTGTTATCCGGATATCTATCGTCTAAAGGACGGCGATCAGGATATCGATCTGCTGGATAACGGTCGGGATACCGATCTGGATAACGATCCGGTATACGATCTGGTATACGATCTGGATAGCGATCTGGATAACGATCTGGATAACGATCCGGTTTGACGCTGGTAGAATATCCTTTGTCGTAATCGTCCGGGTATCCTGAAAGAAACATTTTAACAAATTTCGACATCGTAGTTAATTATGTAAATCAAATGTTTAATATTTTTAAGTAACATGGAACAAACAAATGGTAAACATTTAGCAATACTAAGAACTTTATAAAATTGATTTTTATAATAATCAGATTATTTTTTTAAAATTTGAATTTTAAAATTCTAGGAACAGAAAATTCAGCAATCTTACAAATCTTACAAATTTACAAATTCTCAAAAAACAAGATCTTTTTAAATTTCTTTGTTTGTAAGCCTTTGTCTTCAAAGGGTTAATATGGAATGCCGTTATAATAAAAATATAAAATTCAAGATTAGAGCTGATCACATTTAGCGTTGAAAATGCAATATGAATGCAATTTTGATTAGTTTAGTATTCGAACAACAAGATTGATGATACTCTTTAACAGGTGATGGTTAACAATTGTGTCTAACGGCAATTATAAACATCTGTTTAAGATCTTGTCCCATTAAAACAATTTATGTGATTACTCGGCAGCTCTATGAATAATTACACAACTTTATCTAACATGTCGACATGCGATATTACTCTGAATTAATAAAGCGGTTCTAACCGGGTCTTCCTAAAGAGGGTCGTCCAAAGTTTGTGTCCTGTCCCAAGGGATCCGGTCTGTAACCAGGACCATCGCGATCGCCGTCTAGATATTGATCTGTTGATACAATGCGGTCGTTAAATTAAACATTGAGCTATGCAAAGCTGTATCGCTGTTCCAAGACGTTTTCGAAAGTCGCAGCACGATCACGTAGTAATACAAGTCAATTTATCGACACGATATATAATTCAAAAAAAGAACCAAGCCGATTTAAAATTTTTCGTAAATAATAGAATAATAACGATAAACGTTAACAAATTTACATAAACATTAATAATTAATAAACATTAATTTCGCATTCAATAATGCAACTGTTAGGTAATACTATGTCATATTACATTTATATTGTTGAATGTGAAATTATAACATTAATGTTATATTAACTTTTAGGATCAATTCGAATAACAGAAACATCGTGCGATGCATCTCCTTCGTCACAATGAACAGACAGACAATCGATACTCACGCATGAGATTCTCATAATAGTCATAATCGGCATCGTAGATAATCCGGTTACCATCCCTTTGATTGAATCGGCTTAATCGGCAGGTGTGATAATGCTCAGAATAAACGGCGCTACGGCATTGGAAGCTCGTCTGCCGGAGGCATTCGTCCAGACACTCACTGAGGCTGCGTCCGGTAATCTCCGAATGAAACTCGCCACTCAAACGCGAGTTCCGATAACGCTGGAAAGCCGTATCTGGACGACGACCATCGGAGAAGAGGTGTGACGATGAACTGCTGTCCGGGTATTCGGAACCGCGCGCTACGGACGGATCTACGCTTCGTAAGTGGGCATTGATAACGAGTTGTGAATCACCAACTGACCATTGTTAATTAAAAATCTTACGCCTCGTTAGAATATAATACAGAGTAGGAAAAAATATAGCACCGATATATTGAATAACTAACACCGTACGTTTTATGTATTAATTAATAAATTAGCCCTTCAATATTACTACACTACACTATTTTGTCACAGGTGCAATATATTTTTTACAGTATGGTATATTCAACTCAATTTTTGCTTATAACTTTTATAAAAATAACATATTGTAATTATTTTTTTTTAATAATAGATAGAAATTTCGAAAAAACAGGTTTTTTTAAATTGGATACGCCATACCGAGATTGTTATTAAAGAGGTAATATAATTTTAAAATTATATATTCGAAATCTTTATTTTATTTATTTACACCAAAACCAAGTTAGTGTGAAATTAATGAAATTATAAAAGGTTTAGTAATTAATGGAATTTACATAATAAATCAAGTTAATAATTAATAAAATTAAATTAAAGAAAAAATAATTTAATAAAAGCTTAGTTTCTTGAAACATAGAAATTAATTTTAATGTTCTGGAAAAATCATTATCCATTTTATCTGTCATTGAATATATCGCGAATGTTACTTACATAATGAGACAAAATAACAATAGACTAAAATGGGGACAGGCAACACGAGTTATAAAAAATTAATATTAAAATTTTGCATACACTCACGATTATCTAAGCACACCAAGTCGTAAAAGTGATGACTTGGGCTGCTGCTAACTCCAATATCGTCCTTTTGTGAAACAGAATCCTCTTCGGATATGACGCACTGCCGCGTTTGTTCGTCAAATTCGACGCTGCGACAAAAATATTTTTCCGCTCTAGGACATAGCGCCTGACATTCTTCCAAAGTAAGATTTGTATATATATCCACTTCAAATGGGCCGCGCAAACGTTTGTTTTCTTCCTTGACAAACACTGTGAGTCCGTCGCATCGTCTCTCGGCTGATCAGATATTTAAAAAATATTTCTTTAATTTTAATTATATGTATAATTAATGTAAATATTATTAATTAATATAATTGTATAATTAATGTAATTATATATGCGATATTTCTCAAGATATTTAATATGTCGATTAACATCTTTTAAATATACCTACTTTTTTTGCGCAATTTCTAATTATTACAAGAAAATTTCTGACGCAATTTTTTTATAAGATACATAAATTAAATACTTTATACAAAAATTAATTAGAAACGTACTGTTAAGGCAAGTATTTTCCAAATAATCAGAATTCGGATCATCCTCCAGTAATTCAGGATGAGTTCTCCTAGTGAAACGACTGAGAGAACAGCTTCTCAGGGCAGTGTCATATGTTGCTGATCGACAGACGAAACTGAATTCGTTGAGGCATCTAAACATAAAATTAAAATGCTATTTCTTTTACGACACGCGATAATTTTTAATCTTCGCAAGTACCTATCTTCGCAGTCGGTTCTGTTAGCGGCACTGACTTCTTTGATGTCTGTCAAGGGTAGCTTCAGTTTCTTTCTCGGATGTCTCTCGAACACATAACGACGATTTGGACATTCTCTCTCTATTCTGTCGGCTAAAAATGAAACAGATATATTAACTAGTAAACTCTAGAAATTATTAAAGATAAATAGACACAGGTATAGAAATCAATTTTTAAAGAACTCCAGATCAATTTGAAAAATTATTTTTAGTCAAAGAATTGCGGAGAATAGTTCGTTCCACCATTATTAGGAAAAAAATCATTACGTCTTTCTGACAAACAAAATTCGTGAACGAGTGACTATTTCAATTAACAGAATGCA
>NW_012130080.1:3406273-3407178 GCF_000143395.1 Atta cephalotes | reverse complement strand
ACGAATTTTGTTTGTCAGAAAGACGTAATGATTTTTTGCACAACGATATTTTTTCTGTCGACGTTTTTCTGTCTATGCGGATACTCACATGTTAGGCACACTTCGGTGAAGTGCACGCTATTTGGTACGAGCATAAGATTTCCGATGCCCTCCGGCTGCGCCTGTTCTCTCGTTAAATAGCAAGTACTCTCTTCGTACTCGGCGGCGCCGCTGAAGGACGCGATTCTGCTGCCAGGTTGGAAGTCGAAGCTCGTACATGCGCGGACCAGATTGTTCGTCGCCGTTCTGTCGCGTAGACAGAGCTCTTGACACTTCTCCAAGACTCTAAATGGAGGCGCCGAATCTCGCACCTGCCATAAAAAGAAATTTCTTAACATCGGATACTTTATTGCAGTTATGTCACAATCACGTTACATTTTTTCCTACGCGACCTCTGCGTCGCGGAATTGTGAAAAATTGAAATTTGAGAAGCGTGCGATCGATCAATCGTTCACGCAAAATAGAGCGAGGATGAAAGTTCCTTGGAAATAGCAAACACTTCTTCAAGTAATAGGTAGCTAGTCGTAAACAATTTGTGGTAGCATACATTAACAATGGCTCAAACGCGACCCGAATAGATAATACAGTTTTGTACAGAATTAGACAGTAACAAATTTAAATGTGAATACTTTACTGTAATAACAATTTCACCTGTCATTATAATAGTATGAAAAACCATTTATTCAAAAAACATATTCACGTTTTTTGAAGAAGAAGAAAAAAAAAGAAGATGCATTATAAAATCGTTTTCAAAAGAAAATACATTTATCAAGATGACTTTTAACTATTGTATTGTGACAATTAGCATATACATACATTAATATATACATGTATATATATATATATATATATATATATATATATGT
>NW_012130080.1:3377844-3406253 GCF_000143395.1 Atta cephalotes | reverse complement strand
TATATATATACTATATATATATATATATATATATATATATATATATATGTGACATTTTTCAAAATATTATTGTCCGACACCCGAATGATAAATTTGGATGCAAGAAATTCATGTTTTGACATTTATTCGAAAAACATCATATATCTGAAATAAGATCAGACTTAGAACATGAATTTCTTGCACTTAAATTTATCATTTGGATTTGCGTGCTGGACAATATTATTTTGGAAAATATCATAATGTTAATTGTCATAACATAATAGTTAGATTGGCGTTACACCTCTCTCATATGCTTATAGCATAGCGCACGGTAATTATTCAATTGCCACAAGCATATAGGATTTATAGTTTTTAATGCCGGTTCCGAACGACGGATTTTTCGAGAGATGTTTCTGTGGACAAAGATACTCTCGAGAGGTTAGCCTTTTCCGAAAGAAGACACGAGCGTAAATATTTTCTAAATATTTTGATTCCTACTGGGATCGAACTCGGAATCTCTGGTAACGATAGACCAATGCGTTGTCTGCTATGCTACTATGTTCGCGCTCGAAGCATTTGACAATAGAAAAACAGAAGGAATTGATAAAGAAGAACGAGACTAAAATAAACACAAAATAAAGAATATACCGAAAATGCAGAATGCTCATTATGTTCGGTATTGTTACCTTTAAAAATAGGGATGCACTGGATATGCGGGAAGTATCCGATATCCGGTATTATCCGGCACTTTTTTACTATCCGACCAGATAGCTGGATGTCATTAATATCCGGTTGAAATTTGACGTTATTAAATTGTTAATTTTTTCTTATACAAATGTTTTAGAAAAAAGTAAATACGTAATTAATATTGAAAATATGATATCTCAAAATTTTAGAAGTAAAAAAATTGAAAGATTGCGTGTTTACCATGCTATTATAATTATTTTTTTTTAGCGAATTGGTAACAATGTTATTTATTGTACATTTTTTAACGGTAATTTTTTTAAGTACTTAATGGCAATAAATATGATCGTTACTTTTGTCGTTACTTTGTATACATACAATACATAAGTGGAACGTGCATAAGCGAGTTTAAAAAAAAATAGTATTATATAAGAATATTATAAAAGAGTGTTCGTAACATTAACGATTGAATCTCTATAAAAAGTCATCAAAATTCGGTGAAAAATAAAATTAATAACAAATTTTAATAATAGCAAACTTTTTACAATAAATAACGAGTTAAGGTAACAAGTTACTTTTAGAGATAACTTTGCCAACTCTGCTGAAAAGTTACATTTCTAGGATATTTTGCTAAATCGTTTAATAAAATTTGAGCGATAGTTAAAGATATATAATATCATATGTATTTTTTAACAAAATGAAAAGTTATGTTAAAAATAAAAAGTTATTTGCTACAATGTAATAATACACATGTGTGACCGTAGATTATGATACATATAATAAATAAAATAAGGAGCATTCTCTTGTGCACATATAGTGCTATCAGTAAAAATTAGCTTTAGCCGATACTATAAGCTCGTCGATAGTACTTTCTCTTATAACATTCACTTTTATACGGAAGATATGAATTTCAAATTTCAGTCACATTTTACAGAGACTATACACCTGATACTTTGAAAGCTGAAGTACTTTCGAAATATCCTCGATCTTACCACATCGTCGTCAAAACCCTGAAGCTGCTGATCCGGAAGTCTCTCATAAACCACTCTACCCAGACCACCGTTGCAGGTTGTTTGCGCTGAAACTATATAATGATTTTCTTAGCACCTGTTTATTGGCAACGTGCGATAGATCCTGATTTTACTATTTATATATTAATTTGTGTAGAAAGTACAGATTATTATTTCCTTTTCGCATAAAATTTAGGCTACTTCCTCTAGTCAACAAACACGCTCGCGCGTTCTTTGATTTTATCAGATATGTATTTTCATGTCATAAGTGGCACGGATAGTGACACAATACCGACCAACAGTTTCGTAAGTTCAACATGACATCGTTCTGTATCCTCCGAGCTGTTCCCTCACATGTTCGCAGAACTATTTAGTTACGTATGAATTCCAAACATATTTTTAGAATACAATTGCCGCGCTGAATAAAATATCGAAAAGATGTTTTTTATCTTAATTTTAAGCAAAAGTTATTATTAACTTGTAACGATTACTTCTTAATATTTCAATCGTTATATTAATTAATTTAAAATAAATAATTAATGAACTTATAATTATATCATATTTAATTAACGATAAACATTTTTAAAAAAGCATTTAAATTCTTTTCCCCAATTCTGTTGATTTTTAAATAAAACTTATTGAAATCGAAAGTAATGTATATTGAATATATGTATATTGATAATCTATTGATATCTATTAAAAGACTTCTTACATTAATTATATGGAAAATTAAATCTCGATAGAATAAATTAATTTTCACATATAATGTAGCTTATAATGTGGTAAACAAAAGACGTCATAGGCACATAGCTCAATAATGAATAATTGTTGAATTATGGTGCATCAAAGGTGCTTTCTTACAAGTTTTGTATATATTTTATATTATCTTTGATCAGTCATAGCTTTACACACCCTGTCTATTATATAATACATTATAGCTTCAAAACTATTCATTATTGAGCCTTATTTTTGTGATATCTTTTATTCATCACATTATAAGTTATATTATATGTGTAAACTAACTCCAATTTTATAAATGAAAATCCACTCATTTCAACTCAGTTTTCCATATAATTTGAATGTAAGATCAATTTTTTGACCTAAAATAAATTGTAAAAAAATTTTAATTTATTACGTTCTTACCATTGACCAATAGATCTAGCACGATGAGTATCCAAATGAATGGCAGCATATTAATTGATCTGTGAACTTTCCGCATCATGATATTGAAATGTACGGATTACTATGTCGCATACATGCCAATCGCTATTAAGCTCTGAAAATGAATTATTAAACATATTTGATACTTAAAAGAGAAGAGATATTTTTTACAATTTATATTTATTACAAATTTTTGTAATTTTAATTTTGATATTACCAAATATACGTTATTACAAAAATAAATTATTTTGTATTATTTTCTATAAAATTACCATAGTAGAAATTGCAGAAATAGAAATTAAGAATGGTTTGAAAATTGTTTCTTGTTTCGAAAGGAGAAGAAAAATTTAATTTGTGCGAGATGAGAATTGTTTTTCTAAGGGGTAGCTTTGTATTGAAGTTTAATAATGCAAGAGATCTTGAAATTATTTACGCAACAGACGAAAAGCTATACGTATTTTCCATGTGTATTTTTCTTTTATGAAATAAATGTTGAGAAAAATATTGAAACTGGTTATATGTACCACGAAGGCATATGAAATATTTAAAAATTCCTACTGCATAAATATTTTATTTCACATTTATATAATTAAGAAAATATTTTTAATTAAAGGAATTCATAAAAATATGTTTATAAAAAATATATGTATGAAAAAAACAGATAGAGTAATTATTGCTTAGTTATTTTTGAAAATCATTCAAATGTTTCACCTATTATTTCCCTGGAGGGCTAGGTGTAACGGACGCAAATCCAGTTTTTGTTCCTTATATGAAAAAAAGATACATGAAAAATCGGAATACAGATAAAACTACTAGCGAGTACCATTTGTTCTGATCGATGAACGTTTGTACGTATGTACTCGAGATACGTGGGGACAGGCGTGTATTAAACTTTATGGAATTCCTGACGAGCACTCACCCTGAACACTACTACACACCCTCGCACGCCTATATACATACGTAGCTGCCAAAGGATCAGCACACGCTCGTAAGGGCAACGAAGCGTGGTTCCAACTTTCAGGCATTACATTATTAGCCGGTTGCTATTATATGTCCGGTTATCGTGATTGATGTAGGAGAGCGCGAGTTCAATCATCGGAAACGAAAGAACGAGCAGGTCATCTTCATATGCAATGATTTCTCCATTTCATAACATCGAAAATCGAAAGAAAAAAGGACAAACGTATGTATGCGATATATATATATATATTTTTAAAAATAATTTTATGAATGTAATTATGAATCTATCAAAACAATTTCAGGCCTTATATACTTTCACAATTTGCTTGCAAATCAGTGTATTATATTTTTACATTAATTTTTTACATAATGTTTATGATATTTTTCAACATACTCGTCTTATATTAAATTAATACAAAAATTTGGATAAACTGTTTCGAACATTAAATTATTTACATAATATTGTCTTATTAACTATAAGCTCTCTCTACAAAGTATGATAAGAACATTAACGTTATTCGGCTTTATTGGTCTACAATTTCGAAAATATCGCGCTCGAGCTCAGCGAGAGCCCATATATAGCATCACCATAATAGGATGTTTATGATATCGACAATGTATCGTAAAGAGGTTTTCTATTGTCAGGGTAATTTATGTTTACTCATTGATGCACAAGCGTACTTGTTCGTAACGAGTATCAATTACTATAGCCGCGGCTCGTCCACCGATTGTATCCATCGTGCAGCGCTGCTTATTAATCGCGTTATAGTTTATCGCCTCGGTAATTGCGTCTGTCACCGACAACGCAGTATAAAAGCTTATTCTGATGTTAATATCATCGGTCGCGTGAGAAAATTATGGTGCTCGTTCGTAATAATTCGCATAATATTGCCCGTGCGAAATTACATTTCTGCAATTGTCCTCATTGGATTGCCGGATTTATGACGTACTGCTCGCCGTATGCAAATTATTTCGGGAAATTACTCGAATTAAGATAATTAAACATATCATCAGACACGAGTGTGGCAGCACCAATTAAAAACATCGTGAAAGAAGATATTAAAAGTTTCCTTTACTTTAAATAATCGCGGGAAATGGTTTTAATTTTTGCTGCCATTGTAAAATTTTATACTGTTACAAAATATTAAAAATTTTCATATTACCAAATATTAAATATTTTATATAATAATTGAATTTATCGTGAGAACGCGCTACTAATTATAGGTATAATACACTGTAAAAAAAAATGAAATATTAATTTTAACTTAAAGATGTTTAGTGGAGACTTTCTGAGATATACAAAAATGTGAAAATTAACATAAAAATTTAATTTTAATTTTAATATTTTTTCATGTCTTAGAAAATTCACTATACACTACGTTTTTAAGTTAAAATTAACATTTTATTTTTTACAGTGTACAGACTGCACATTTCCTGATCTCAGCATCTGTTAGAAAGAACTAAATCATATCAGCCTCTCTCTTCAACTATATGTGTATTTTAAAGAGAGATATAAAAAAATAATAAGATAAGTATTGTTATTGAACGCTTTAGGATCTTCTGAAGTACTAAGATAATCCATACGGAGTTATAATATAATTGTTTACTTACATAGAAAGAATAATTTTGCTAAATACAAGACTGTAATTTTAAGAAAAAAGAGAGAAGGAAAACGCGCGATATGATTCAATCTATCTTTTTTTAGACTGATAATGACAATTTCATACTAAGAAAAATGTCTGACTGGATTAATTGGAATTTTGTTTGAAAATAGAGGAATCAGAATTTCTGGTTAAAAATCTATCAAAATTCTAATTGAGATAATCGGAATTCTGATTGATATATCAAAATCTTCTAGCGTCCATTTTCAACTAGATATTTTTCTCAGTATAAAAATTTATTCTTAATGCTATGGCAGAACAAAGAAACTTAGCAATAAGAAGTAAGTAGTAACCAAATCAACATTGTAGATTTGCTGTTATTTAGGTTATTGCCTTACGTTTCTACTGTACGATTGATCGATTCGTTTGCTGTTTACATCTTACTGCCTTATGGTAGGAGCACAAAATCTTGCATAATGCATAATGCGCAATGCATGAAAAATGTACCAATCAAAATTCTTTATTTCCTTTTCATAAAATAAAAAAAAATTTTGATTGGTTGATTTTTTTTTGCCTTATGCGTTATGCAAGAATCTGTGCTTCTTTCCTCACGTTCTTTTCGAATAGTTTTTATTAAATGTATGCTACTAATACTGTAACTGATAAACTGATTAATACTGTAACTGATAAACAAAAGAGAAAAATGAGTCATTCAGGAGAATAAAAGACAGTTTAAAAATCATTGTTGATGCAATTCATAATTTGGGTTTTGGAAAGCTTACTTTCCGTAGTTGCTTTTCATTGCGAGCTTCCACCGCAGGATCTATTGTTGCGGTGCTTTGAACTCTATTGGTACGCGGATGGTATTGTTGCGTGCGTACTCGTGTCGAACAGGGAATGAATTCGGTCATTGTTGTGTGACGTTCATGTTAATGGAACTTTTGCACGCAACGACAAATTATTATCTGGCAATGTGCCATTCTGTTCGGATTCGGGCACGACGAGATGCTGAGAGTGAGATGACAACGCATCCAGAACCTTTGAGATCCGGCTGAGATCTTCTGAGCCATTGAAAATCATTACCAGTAAAATACGATCGCGGCTATGCAAAAGATCGTGGAAAATCAGTAATACTCGCATCGAACAATTGCGTAATGATCTCTTGAGTAATTATCATAATTACAGCATAAATACAAACGTGTACTGCGCTCCAACGCGTTAATTGCGCGATACGTCATTAAAATAATTAATTTTGAGTAATGCAGTCATGCGAGTTACTTTATCCTTATATGGATACATAACTATATGAATGATGTTCCGTAAAAATATTTTTCTCTACAAAGAAAGAACGGTTTTATTAAAATATTTAAAAATTTAGCTATGTAGATATAGATTTAAAAATAATTTTGTTAGACGTTAAAATAATTATGTAAGATCCTCAAGCTGATTGTCAGTGTCAAAATTTTTTGTAATATTGTTTATTATGTTTAAACATCTTACATAATTATTTTGATAATCCAATAAAATTATTTTCAGGTTTGTATCAAGCTAAATTTTTAGAATTTTAGCGAAATCACTCTTTGCTTGTGATAAAGGAAAATTGATCATCATGATGAATTTACTAAAAAATCATTATTTACTTATATGAGCTCATATGAAAGTCTTACGTTTTCATGAAATGAATTTTTCATCTAGAATTGCAATTATCGATTCAATAAATCTTCTTTCGAGGAAGAGATAACGGAACATGAGGGTACTGGTAAAATAAATTCACTCTCACGAGCGCGGATTTAATCTTTTGCCTGTAACATTCTCTTAAAAAAAAAGCTATAAAATTATAATTAAAGTCGAATAATTACGAGTGACTTTTTCCAACATACATACACATGTTACATTATATTGTTGAGTGGGACTACTTATTTTATACTGATTTAATATCGTTTGACATTTGAATAAAAAGATTGTCAATGTGTAAAAAAGAATCATCGATGAAGGGAAAGAAAGTTAATCTTACCCAGGAGGAACAGCTTTCCCCTAGTTCTTCGTCGCAAGCTCTCCGTTCCTTTGGCGTGATTGCAATTGCTGTGAAGGAGAACGAAGGAAAGCGTCGCGGATCTCGCGATGTGCCAGTGCTATCCCAACGCGATCCCAAAAGTGATCTTATGGATCGCGCGCGAGAAAGAGGCGTGCGAGCGTACGCCGAAATCACGCGTGTGGCGCGAATGGCACCTGTAATCAAACTGACGGTCGAAATCAGCGGGAAGCATGGAAATAATGGACACCTGTACACTTGGGAAGTGGAGAGAGAACGGCAAAAGAGCAAATCGTGCATTCCTGATGAGAGATCCCCGCGTTACAAGCCATAGACCGCGTGATAGACCATAGGGGGCCCATAGAGCACGATGCATGGATAACGCGCGCGGGGGCGGACAGGGTCCCCACGTCCGACTTCTCTGGCCTTGCACGCAGCGGAAGTGGACCCATTGTGTGTCCGGTTTCCGTGAGGCCATCCGGGAAAACGAACGACGCGTCATGTCCGCGGGGGAAGGGGGAGGGGGAGGTTCACGAGAGCTGCGGAACATCGTACCCAGCGGCGTAGGTTCTTGTCATCGAGGCCGACTCGCGGCGGAATCATGGATTAGAGATTCCCAGTCGAGGTCAACCAGGACGAGATCGCACTGTCATCATCGAGAGTCAACGAGCCGCTCAACGATCGACTGGATAAAGCGCGGGGTGATCAGCCATCTCAGTATACAGGGGTTCGTAACCTTTTGTTCGCCATATTAGATGCATCGAGAATTATTTTCTTCGTACAAAGGTATCGCGTAATACATTGTTCCATTTTATTTATTTTACTTTTATTTTCAGTCTCATTTAGAATGTACGTTCCAATTCGAAAGATAAAATTCTCAATCGGATGTGTTAATAAAAAAATTTAAAAATAATTTTTAAAAAATTGAGTGTAATGAAGTTAGATTTTTTTTAATGGCTAATTGTTGAATTTTAATTCTAATTGTTGAATTATTTTAAGATTTACTAAGTATATTTATGTAATTTGTATTTTAAATATATTCGTGATTTATTGTATTGTTATTATGAGAGAAAATTAAGAATCATAATATCATTATATACATTAAACAAGAACATAAACAAGAACATAAACAATTTTGCAAAAATAGAAAGCTTGTTTTTTTTGAAATACACAAAAATTTTACGCTATGAAAGTTAATTATAACAAAAATATGCATATGAAATGAATATCTTATAATAAATTAATACATATGAGATAGAAAATGAAATTCGATAATAAGTATACATCAGTCCCTTAATAATAAATTATGGTGCTAATAATGATCTTCAGATCTTTTTCCTTTCTTTTTTTATGGCATATCCTTTCTTGCGTCTTCACAAAGAGCATTATACTTAAGAGATATCTTTTTTTCTTGAGACAGCAAATAACGACGCTTCTACGGAGTCTGAAATATTGGAGGAAGTGAAAAGATAAAAGAATATAATAAATTTCTCTCATGGAACACTTGACAATGTTTTTTCTTGATAATCTTTTATATAATAATAGCAACACTTATTTACCTGATACCCTATGTAGACAAGACTTATTTTCTTCATAAAATGACTGGTTCTTTGTAAGTAAAGACTGAGTACAAAAGAGAAAGCTTTTAGAAGCGTGACAATACAGTTTTGTCACAAATAAAAAACTTCACGGCTGAAAAAGATAAGTATAATCAAATAAGTATAATTAAAAAATTGTTCAGATATATTAGAATAAAGAATTTTGAAATGAATTCTGTGCTTTTAATAAGAAACCGTTTATATTTAATAAGAAACCGTATATTTAGTAAGAACCGTTTTATAAAAAAAGATCTTTATTGATAAAAAAACATTTCTTTGGATATAATTTCTTTTACATTAAAAACTTTTAAACTTTAGTTATACGAAAGTTGAACCTACCTCTTTTTTTTCTTTAAATTTCATATTAAATAGCTTATCTTTTTTGTTGTGTGCCGAGAGATAAAATTTATTCACGTGGACGGTCCAATAAGATTCTCATTGTTTAAAATTTATTTCCTCAGAAATTAATTATTTTTAGGATTATTATTTCATAATCAGTGCGCATTTATGGAGGACGCTATTTTCCAGAGGATTTCTCATGCGTTTTAATTGTTATAATTTTATATTGTTTACAGTTCAATTATACTACGAGTATAATGATATCATAATATATTTGTAACATCAGAGTACACAAATGTAAAGTGTGTCATATAAATTAATGAAATAAACACGTAAAACAGTTTCGATTAACATTGATTGTCACAATAGTCGCATGCATTTCTCGCTTAATTGACATTATACAATACTTACAGATATAAACAACAAATAAAGATGCAGAATTTAAAGATATTTTGAAGGTCTACTTTTGACTTCATTCTGTCTTAGAATTTGAGATAGAATTTTATAATTTTAATTTTAATTTTATTTATAACGTACCGTGTAATATGAGAAACATTTGAAGATAATATGCATCGTAAAAAATTTATGAAAATATATGCGTCAAAAGTACACAAAAGCATAAAAGTGGTTTCTATTTTCTGGTATAATTGCATTCAATAACAATGAATAACAACAATAATAATTATTAATTCTCATAATCCCAATAATAATAATTATTAATATTACTGATAATTTCAACTAGCCAAGTGGAATAATATTATAGGTCACGATAATATCAAAATAATTAAAATTAATCTGACTTATCAAAAAGTGATTTTTAACTATTTTGGAGTTATTTTGACGCTATTTTGATGTCATTATTTTTAATTTTGCTTGATGGGAACAGAATGATAATAAAATGATTTAAATACTTACTCTAATAGACGAAAATAACTATCACTATATTTTTTATCACTAGAAGTACGCGCGGTCTTTATTGACTGCTTTTATTTTTTTAGATTATACTTATTTTATAAAAGATTGGATTCTGAAATTTTTTTTACTTTTAAATAATTATATCATTCATTTATACTGAAATATTTAATTTTTTAAATCAATTTCTTTATTTTTATAGTAATTTATTCGCTTTCTTCTTTTAATGAATAAGAAACGATGATATTTTCATTAAAATTAACAATTATTCTATCATCTGAAATAATAATAATTAATAATAATAATTTATTTTGAAATCTAATACGAATTATAAATCATATAAAATGAATTTTGTGATTTATTCATTGCTGGTTTTTACATTTAAGATTATTCTAAATACAGTCACTTTTAGATGTCATAAGTTAATCACAGATATATTAGCATCTTAAAACATTATTTAAGACAATCTTAAAATAAAAAAACTGACTATGAATACAGGAGCTTAGATTTGCAACTGAGATTGCTGGAACACCGAGCTCGCGTTCAAGAGTTTGAAAATGGCGCCGAGTCACATGATCGCCAAGTGCTCGGAATGCATGCCCGCTCCGGACTCTCTTTACATGTGATACGTGAGGCAAGAGCTCGATAACGCGATATATAGTTTGGTGAAGTCAGCTGACGCCAGGATGCAATCAGCCGTCACTCGTGAACTGTAATGCGATCACTCCGTTATCGCGTGAGATTATAAGGATCGCATTCGCGAAAAAAAAACGCGCGTTCTCTCTTCTCGCGCGCGACTCGTCAATTGAGGTGAGTACTGTACCTGGAATTCTTGAGGACGATCCCGCGGCTCTGCTCCGCCACCGCATATTGATTCGCGATGTGCTTACGGCGATGTTACACTTAATGATAATTAATCGAGGTGCTTCTCGAGGAACGTATTATTCTCGATTCGCGAACGTCCGGAGTGTCCTACTGTATTTTGAGGTTAAGAGAAAATGATGTCTGTGCGACGCATTTAACTCTTAACGAATTTCAATATTTTTATATATACATCCATGAAATATTATCTTTTTCCTGTTTTAGTTGGGTACGCGAAGAACTTGTATAAATTTGGGTACTGATTAGAGAACAAAGGAAGTCATCATGCCGCTCAGTGCAGGTAAATATCAGTAGAATTATTTTAATTTCAATAGAATTATTGTAATTTTATTTGATTATCTTATATATTGTAAAATGGGGGTAATTCTGGACTAAAATTAAGATAACTTTTTGATCCAAATTTTGATAATATTCAGACAGTATGCATGTCAAAATCAGGATATAAGATAGGTCTTAAAGATGTTTTAAGAAATCTTGTTTTCAACATCTGTCTTGGTTAAATATTTTTTAAAATTAAGTTGTTCTCTAAAACTTAATTTAAAAAAATTTCATTCTAAAGAAGTCTTAAAAATTTTAAATTTTAAGACTGGCTCAATTTGTAGTTTTTAGATTAAGATTCCACTCCAAAGAATTTAGAAAATATTAAGTCTCCGACTAGGTTAAAATTATCCCATTTTATGGAAAGCTTTAATAAATATAATTTGCGCCATTCTATCAATCTATTACTTCTAAGTTAATGTTTTGTTGCAGATATATCTACAGCGCTCCACCTGTTGGAACATGTGCAGGAACGGGTGGAAGATTGCGACGATCCTAAACTGCAGATGCACACGTCGCAGGATTTGAAGTCATTAATTTCGTTGTTAGAGGATCCAGTATTTCGTAGCATAGTCACGATTCAAGACTCCTTGATTGAACTAAATACACAACTGACGCATCATCCATCTATTTTGCCCGGCGACTTTGACATTAATATCAGTGGACAACTGGAGCTTTCCGTTCCGACTACACCGGTGCAACCTCTCGGACCAAATATGTATCAAGACTTATATCAAGACAGTAGTGAGCTGGAAGATCAGAGAGTTCCTGTCGCTCCGTTACTGCACAGTAGCAGCGAAGACACGAGCGCGCAGGTATTATCGTATCATCGTTGTAAAGATCAACCACTGTACTTTTATGCATCTTACAGAACTTGTCGTTACTTTGTTACAGGTTACTAGTCCCAGTCTTGTTTCGGAAGTTATGGGAATGCCGCCTATAACAACACCTACTTATGCAAAGGAGTTTAAAAAAGTCATCGAAGCTGCGGCGAAAGGACGACAAATATTTACAGTGCAGGTAAATTTTTCATAAGGCATGAAACTTTTTTATAAAATATTTTTAAGAATGATCTCTTTATATATCATTAAAACATTTGTCATGTTCATTTTTTAAGTAAAGAGTGGAAAAAAAATCAGAATAAAATTATATTTAAAATATCTCGCTAATGAAGATGATTTTATGTCTTTCTAGTTATATAAACCGGAAGGAACTAGTTTGGGATTCAGCGTAGTCGGACTTCGGAGCAAAGATAAGAACGAGGTTGGCATATTCTTACAAGAGATACAACCAAACGGCATCGCAGGCTGGTAAGTCGATCTAGTCTTTTATTTTTCTCAACGTTTTTTGCTGCATGCTTTCAAAATAGATGGGCCTGCAAATTTTAATAACTTTATATATAATAAATATCGTTATTTTGATATAATAGCAGCTATATGTTCCTTTTTTATCAAAAAACGATTGGAAATTTGATAAACATTTTCGCTTTAGTGGCGTTAGGGAGTTTGGGTAAAACTTTTAAGTATATATATATATGTTTTTAGCAAGGCAATCAGATAGCAAGTCTCGCCAAATGTCAAAAAGTATTTGATAGTCGTCAGTAAAAAGATTGTGTTGCGATAACGGGCTTGAAGTGGGAAATAGGGATAATCCGTGAGTGGGCGCAATATCAGGTGATCCAATAACTTCGCTTTACCGCAGTGCGGTTGAACCGGCATTTCTGAATAGAACTCGAGAAATATACTCTTTTTTTTTTTAAGTCAAGAATATTTTCATGAATTATGCTATACCCTTAAGAGATTTTTTACGTTCACTCGAGCTTTATTTCAGCAAAAAGTCAGATCCGTCGTATCAATTACTTTTGTCGTTATAACGTGCCGTTATCAAGTTTGCAAATCTCGATGGAAATTCGCTATTAATGTATGAACCCAACGGAGAAACATGATCCCTTTTTAGCTCGGCAAGAGCGAAACGCGATTCCTTGATTGCTCCTGGGGAGAGAAAATGAGAGAGTGAAGGAGAGAGGGAGAATCAAAGCTCCATAGGCAGCCTTAATCTACATCGCCGTCGTAAACCGCGTACGTCGGGGATGAGGGAAACACGCGAGTCATCGCGCATAACGCGTTCAAAGCGAACGAGCAACCGCGGGCTATCATTTCCGGATCACGCATTTATCCCCGGCACACCCTTGTGCACGGTCGTGCGGTGCCGATCGTGCCATTCGTCACACGCATGCCCGGAACCCTCCATCCGGAAGCTTCGCCGCTACCGCCGTCGACGCCGCCGCCGTCGTCGTCGAGAAAATGCTGCCTTTGAAAAAGAGCCCTCCCACCCTGCGACCGACCAGTCTTCGACGAACTTTCGTCGACCGAAGGTCGCGGAGCGGCTCACCTATACGCGCTCTTATCACGCGGTGGACACGCACCTTATACGCACCCACGCGCCTAATCACGCGTATTCGCTCGTCCACCCGCCCTAGTTACGCGCCGAGTGTGGTGTCGCCGCGAGGGTGCATCTCCTAGGTTTTCCATCCCCCTCCCCCCCCCCTCCCCTGAAGTTTCTCGCGATTTTCGCAGTGCGTTCTCCGCGTGCGCCACGTTTCCGCGCCACGCCGAAACTATACCTGGAACAGTGCGTTCGCTGTCGTCCGGAAGCTTCGCCGAGTTCTCCGTCCATCGAATGCTGATTGCCACCCCTCTTCGATTAAATCTACGTTCGTGGAGGGGTAAGGAAAGAAGAAGGGAGGGAGAGGGAGAGAAGAACATGCGTATCGGAATCACGTTTCTTCTGAGGTGACATGCGAACCTTCGCCGCGTTCGTGTTCACGGCGCGCCGCACTTTCACGCGATGCTCTCGTTAATCAACCGCGCGCTCTCGTAAAGGGGCAACTTCGTGCGGGAGTTGTTACGCACGGGGAGGTGAGTGAACAATGGAACAAAGCCTACGTCATTCTATGATAGCTCACGTGGTGCGCGCCCGTTTTCTGTGAGAAGCGTCACGGTACACGTCGTATCGGCTCACCGGTATCATTTACGTTTACTCGCGGGGCACTTTCGGTTTCCGTTTTTCCTCCCACGACAATGCGTGCGTAAATGTGATACGGAGAACAGATGTAAATTATTCGGCGAAAGCCGACAGTCGCAAGATACACATTACGGAAAGAAACATTTTGCTAAAGTATATAATGTATTTAGATTTAGATCTGAAAATAATGTGTTGTTGGATCATCAAAATAATTACAAAGAAATATCAAATGTGATGAGCAAGATTACAAAAAGTTTTGAGATTTTAGCGACTAATTTGAGTTTTCTATATAATTATTTTGATGGTTCGAAAAAATTATTTTCTAATTTATATCTAAATTTTTAGATACTTTAGCAAAACCGTTCTTTCCATTTAGATACAGATCTAGAAATAAGTTTATTAGGCCATCAAAATAATCACATAGAAATCTCAAATATAATAAGTAAGAGTGCAAAAAGTTTTAACATTTGAGCAATTAGTTTAAGTGTTTCTACGTATTATTTTGATGATCGAACAAAATTATTTTCAGATTTGTATGCAGCTAAAATTAGACTTCAGCATAATCATTCTTTCCGTATAGAAACAGATCTGAAAATAACTTTATTAGAGCGTCAAAATAATTACATAGGAATCTTAAGCATGATAAGCAGCGCTGCAGAAAGTTTTGAAATTTTAGCAACTTAGTTTGAGCGTCATCTACATCATTAATTTGATAGCACAACAAAATTATTTTCAATTTGAAAAATTTAGCTCGCTAAATTTAGATATTTCAGCAAAACAGTTCTTTATAAATACGGATATGGAAATAATTTTGTTGAGTCATTAAAATTATTACAGGAGGGAATTTCAAGTATGATAAGTCATACTGTACAAAGTTTTGACATTTTAGCAATTAGCTTGAGCGTCCTATATAATTATTTTGAAGACACAGCAAAATCATTTTCAGTATCTGACTAAATATGTACCTAACAAGTATCTAATTAAATTTTTAGATATTTATGCAAAATCGTTCTATAAATGTATGTCTGTGATGACGAAATGTACATTAATAAGTCACGTCAGGAAATACATGTAATACCCTGCAGTTATATAATATTACTCAATGACCGCAAATGAAGGAAATCGCGCGGTGATAAACGCTACGATCAATCGGTGGAATTGGCTCGCTCACCTTCGAATCGCGAATGAACGGGTGTTTACGTGGACTTGACAATTCGTTCAGACTTCTCCACGTCATCGTTGCGCTCGCGAGCTAGGGGTAGCATGTTAACAAACAGCGCAAAATTGCGTTTTTATCGACTCGCCGTGGCTTTACTCCGTAGAGCGAGAGACGTGGCAGCGCTCGTGGCCCGTACACGCCTCGTAGGCGAAACTGGGTTAGATCGTCGGCGGGAGTAGGCCTCATCGATCCCGGATTTGAATTCAACGTGAAATTATTCTAGCCCGCGATGCGCGTATTATTCATGCCCTGGGATTCATAGCCGGTGGTGCGCGGATTCGCGATACGTGTCGCCGCGCGTCAACGTTGACGCGCGAAATTAAACAGGGTCTTTTCTCTGGTCCAGGGATGAGTATACTGGTCCCCTCCGATCGGAAATTTGTCGGCACGCGATGGATTCACCGCTGTTCATATATTAATCTGTCCCGTGACATCATTCCCGCGTATGCATAGATAATGAGAAGTGATGGTGGCAGTGGAGTGGCAGCCTTATAGCATTCATATCCCTTAACATCCCTTGAATTCTATAAATATATTAATGATAACTTTAAAACAATACTATACCCTTTATGCTATTTCTACACAAAAAGAGAAAACGATTTTTCTGTACGGAAAGAACGGTTTTGTTGAAGCATTTCAAAGTTTAATTTATAAAATCTGAAAATAATTTGTCGGATCATCAAAGTAATTATGTAAATTGTTCAAATTGCTGGAATGTTAAATTTTTTTTGCAACTGTTGTTTGAAATTTCTACATAATTATTTTGATGGTCTAATAAAATTATTTTCAGATCTATATCTGAATTTTTAGATATGTTATATCTAGCTTTTTTACTTAAATAAAATTGTTCTTTCCGTGTGGAGTATCTAAAAATTTTGGTGAATATGAAAATCTAAAAATAATTTTGTCGAATCATCAAAATAAATATGTAGGAAATTCAAACAATGCTATGATATTGATGTTTTGATATTCCAGTACTATTTTGATAGTTTAATAAATTACTTTCAAATCTGTGTCTAGCTAAAGTTTTAGATACTTCAGCGAAATTTCTTTCTGTGTAGTACGATATTTGTGTTACTCCTGTTTTTATTAACATCCTGTTAAAGTTTCTGTATTTTTATCTATTTCTTTTGCGCACTCGTCTATACTTTAAAGTTTTTTTTTCATACGTACCATGAAAAAAGAATCACAAATTATTGAATCGATAATGGAAATACTGCAGGCTTCCATAAACAGTCTCAGTGGAGGAATATTAATAATTAAATTTTGTGAATAAATTAATATTTTAATCAGGCGTTCTAGATATTATCTTCTTCATCAAGTTTTATCTTTTATAATAACGAACTCACGTGATCGATTGCATAATTCACGACACATTGTCATAAATGTTCATTTGATTTGCACACGGCAATGCATGTTTGTTTGAAATATTTTCATGTTTTTTTAAGATACGGAGACGAGTAAAATTTTTCTCAAATTTTTGTGCGGTTAATGTAAAAATCCGAGGCTCGTTATTTGCGCTATCGATGCACTTCCAACGAAATGTACAGTATTTATACGTATAGCTTTCAAAAAAGCTCGGCGCAGTTAATACGTTGCGACGCGTCGCGTTATATACGTTAACGAATTTATCGTGCGCGAGAGAAAGTCTAGAGTGAATTATTAGCCAGTTACACTGCGTTCGTTTTTTTTTTTTTAGTAACAATGTATAAATATTTCAAGTATACTCACCGAAACTTTGTGAAAGCGGCGATATTAAAACGTGTATTTATTGTATGCCGTGTATTTATTGTTGTTTGTAAAAACAAATTTTGTTTGATGGAGAGATTATTATTTTATCATAATATTTATTTTTATATATCGCATCCCTGTAAGAAAAAAGTAAAATTAAAAATATAAAATTATTTAGCAGGAAGGACAAAAAATATTTTATTTTATTTTTTATATTTTAACATTAATTATTTACGGCTATTAAAATTAACTAAAGCTAATCACAAATTATTTCCAGTTTTAAGTTTAGAAGAAATAACGTATTAATTTTGTTATGTTTTAAATTAAAAATTCTAATTCTATTTTGATTTGTCATTTTTCTCTTTTTCGATTTTTCTTTTTTATTTGAATACAACTTGTATTCATTTTTTCTGATTGACGATTGATGTAGAGATTGACATAATACGAAATTCGAAAAATTTCGACTTACATCGTTTTTTTCTTACGAGAGTGTGCGATGTGTAATTTTAGCTTTATCTAAAAATTTCTCTTTATCTGTATGCATAATACGGTATGCATACCTAATTTAAAAATTTATATGAAGAATTTTGTTGAGAAAATTCGAAAATTTCATTGTTAATATTTATATCTCGTTTGTTGCCAAAGTTGCCACAGTATATATTGGACATAGGATTATTGATAATTGACAAAAATTGGTACAGGATTGTTTTCTCGAAGAAAAACATATCAAGGGATCTATTAAAGACCCCTCTTTGTAATTCACTTTCCAGTAAATGGTTTTTATATCAGCACTCTTTTCTTTTTCATCATTTTCGTAAAAGAAATATAGTTACGCATAGAACTACTGATCGAAAATTCAGAGGGAAATGCGTTAAAAGTCGTTATGTTTGGAATTAAATCACGAATAATTGACGCTTTTGAGAAGACTTCTTGCTTTCAAATCTGACTTCCATTTGCATCTCAAAAGACGAAACGGGAATTGTTTCAGGCCGGATTTTCAGAGCTTTCATGTTTTCGTACATCTTTCCGTACTCTCACTGCGTGAAATTAGAATTTCTAGAATTTCTAGAACGTACAATGCTGTCAAGTCCAAGCACAATTAAATCATTAGTTGAATCAAAATTATTATATTGCGGCATGTTCGTTGGCGTTCTGAAACAAATGTTTCGTAAGAGGGTCAATATCGTTAACCAGGTATCGTGCGTTATATAGTAACAATAGAGATCAGTATCCCCGATAGTTTACACTTCGAGTCGACCTGGGTGCCGCAGCCGCGTTTTGTGCTTTGTTCGTTCGATAAAGGCGAGACAAATTTCATCACCGAATCAAACAATGTTCATACACGAACAAAACTACACTGCATTCTGATTGCTTTTCAGATAACATAAAACATTTACAATGCAGCGAATTTTAACGTAAACGATTGAAAATTATTTTCGCAGCATGACGATGGTACCTCGGATAACATTTATGTTTTATATGAAACGATATAACGGAAAGTTCTTAATTTAAGTTTTTATCGAGAAATGGGAACAAAATTTTGAGCTCGTAAGGAATTTGATGAGGTTTGCATTTTTAAGCGGTAATAGTCACTGTTAAAGAGTTGCAGACAAACTCAAGTAAGCTGATTTGAAAGAGTAACTTTTGCGAGAAAATAAATTGCTGATTAACCCTTTCGCCGCATGCATTTTTTAACCATTATAACATATTACATGCGGACGGTAATGCGACTCTCATCAAAAGCGAAGCAATTTAAAAGCTGCACTTAATATCGCACATTTGTTGTGTACTCGACTTTTTTTTACTACCATTAAAAAATCGTAATTGTTTAATATCTTCATTAGGAGCATTCAAGCCGCACGTGTTCGTGCTAAATTCTAATTATGGCTGGCGATTTCTGGCACGTTGATCTTCATTAAAGCAAACGGCAATATTCATTACGATAATTAAAGCAGTACTTGATTAACGTCGGAAATTCTGAAAAACGATGCTAGAAAATTTATTAATTATAATAAAGTTATAATATTTATTTTGATTCTTTTAATATTATATTAATTATTTAAGTAAGCTTGTTTGTTTATTTGGAATAATGTGGATATTATTAGTCATTCAACTTTGTTTTAATATAGATAGATTGTTCAAAAAATTCTTGTTCAAGTTTGATTATAATAAAATATTAGTGTAGTTAATACATAATGCAGTTAACGATGAGTAATTAAAAATTAAAAGCTTTTTGCAACCTGAATTTTTGAAGACTTGCTGATATTTAATTCAGTTAAATTCAATAAAATTTAAAGTAACTTATATGGAAGATATAAATGCAAATTTTTTGCTTGTTTTCGTCATATTGGAAGATATATCAATTATAGCACCCAATAAAGCAACAGTATTTTTCGAACAAAAGCTTTCGCGTTTCTATTTATTTTCTTTCTCCGGCAAAATTTGGATCTATTTTTACCAGCTAATCTTAAAGTAGGAAGACTGATGTTGTTTCATGCGTTTAAGTAAATGCTTTTTTTTTCTCTTCGCGGTGTCACTCTTTTATCGTAAACAAAGATCAATAACATTACGGTATATGTAATACGAGTAACGATGGTTTTATCGCGGATGCCGCGAAACGTCTCGTAAAGTGTCAACCTCATTCTATTCTCCAGTTTAGTTGTACTCTATTCTTGTACGTTAACCGAAAATCCATCCAATCGTGCCCGGGATGTGCGGTAAGATCACACGATAACGATGTTTAACATGCTTCTTTCAACGCGGTCAACACTATGGCAAGAAATTGATTAACCCACTACCTTCACGCCACAGCACTGTAATGATCCAGCGATTACAGGCATTGTGTTGCGAGAAACGAGCTATGTTATCGTCACAAATAATTGTTTAATAATTACACCTGCAAAATTTCAAGTTGTTTATTAGTTCCAATTAGGTAACTGATCCGCAGTCATTTTGAGCTTACAATTAGTAAATCCACGTTGAATTCAAGTTGAATATACTGCGGATACTCATATAAAGAATTACATGATATATTCTTACATATACATGTTTTCATCACATGAATATGAATGCAATAAATATTTAAAGATACATAAAAGTACAACTTAATTTAGGAATAATGAGAAGAATAAAAACAGGATTCGTATACGCATTTATTATAGATGGAACGAAAGTTATTTTTTTATTTAAAATCTCTTAATTGAAAAAATATCCGAGTTAGATTTATAAGGGTTTCCAAAAATTTCCACATGGAAAATACAGTCATGAATTAACAAAATATGTTTGGTTAAGCAAAGTTTTGTGAAAATAAACAAGATTTCTGGTTATTACATACATAATCAAAACATTTACGTAGGATAGCTAAAGTTTGATTAGTGTAGCTGTAATAATAATATTCAATGCCTTAATTTAATATAAAGATTACAAAAGAAAAGAATAAGAGGTGGTTGGATTAAAATGACCTATGAGAATTAAGAGAATATTGATAGACTTAAATAGAATTTCTCATAAAAAAAAATAATGAGATTATCATAGTTAAATTAGTATTTTAATCAAAAATTATTTTCATCAGAACAATGCAACTAAATGTCATACAACCATATATCTGGTTATTATAATCGAATATTTGTAACTTAATTTGTTAACTAAAATCTGGTTAACTAAAATTATAAATCGTGATTGATATTTTATTAAAGAGTCTAATTATTATATACAAGTTTCAGATTAGGTCAACAAATTTTTTTTCAATGCAATAATTATTTCTTCACCAACTTTTTATCAGTATCATATAGAATGATATTTTAATTGTCTACTTTGCTCAATTAATGAATGTATGACTGGATTGCATATATAATTATAGAACTTATTAAAGACATGAGATTGTGTTAAATCCTGTACAATTTAATAATCATCAGTTGATTTCAAACAGTAGAAATTTTATGTGTGCTAATTATGGCTATTAGCATTATCTCCATAAATAATCTTAATTTAATCATAATGTATAATTATATTTTGAAATCATTCTCTAATTTATTTCACGTTGTTTGCGTAGTAAATTTGTTATATATGTATTTGTTATATATGTATATTATTGTACTTCTAAGTGCAACTTTATTGTTAAATCTACTTTAGGGATAATCTGTAATTTATGTCAGAACTCTGTAATTTATGTCAGAAAAAGAAAGAGATAGAGAAATTTCTACTTGTGATTCTATCTGCCTTCTAATTCGGAAACTGTAAGAGTCAGATACGCGCATAAAGAATATATTTATTAGAATACACAAATATAATACAGTATATGCTGTATAAAATGATAAGTAGAATTTTATCGAAATATAACGTGAATTATAGAATGTAACGGATTTTATTTGACTTTAATTTAAGAAATCCGAAGATACAATTATTATTAAAAAAATAAATATTAATAATAAATATTAATAATAAAAATAAATATTAATAATTTTTCTATTTTTATATTTTGACATACGCGAGAATGTTGGTAATAAAAATCTTTTAATATAATATCTAATATGTATATTTCACTGACGGAAATTATAAGTATATGTGACTCCAGGGCTCGAGATAAGCAGCTCGTAACTTGGATCAATATAATCTCCGTTTTGCTCTTTCGTGCACCCGCGGCACGAAAAAAAATGCTCCTTTCAGTTGATGCAGTCTTTCTTGTTCGCCGGAAAATATATTAACGAGTAATATCTTTTGTCGAATAGCTGCTCCTTCTTCTTTGTACTGCATGGTGTAAAAATTGGAATTTTTATAATAAAAGCGCGTAATTACATCGATATATTTCAGAATAAAGGATAAAGATAATTCGTTGAATAAAATCAAATTATTTGACAAAATATCTCGAAATTGATTAATAATAATTATCGCTAGATTAGATAGACATTATGATTGAATTGTATTTAATTTGCGAAAAGAATAAAGATTATATGTTGTTTTTTTAAAACTCCCATTATTAATATTTTTTTAACTTTGTGACTTTTTAAACTAGCACATAAAATTATATTTAAAAATACAATAATATAAGAAAAATGAAAATGATTTTTATATATTAAAGAATTAAACAAGTATATATTACATAAGAAGTAGGGAAAAAGTTTTAAGCCTTCCTATCAATTTTGTGCTTTTCTTTCATCGCGATCGCTGTGACTCGTTAAAGAGAAGCTTACGAGAGAGTAATGTATAAACATGCCGTTAACAGGCACCTCGTACAAATTCTTGTGCGTTCTTCACTTGTTGCTCGATCGATCCTTGTGTACCATTATTGTCTGGACAAGCTTACTTACACTTACGTAACGCAGAATCGGCGATCACTCTCACAGCCAAGGTTTACGGCTCCGTGACAGAACGTCTTAACAGCGCATATAATGATATAGAGTGTAAAAAATTCTTCCTTTGTACGCGTATATCTCTATTTTTGATTTGGTAGTGATACTTTATTTCTCACGTAATTGATTTTATTGTGACTTTTATGAGACTATTTCTAATCCGAACGAAAGAAATAAAATTTAAAAATACTTAACGTAGGTAAATTTTGTTTCTTTACGGCAAGTAGGTTTTACGTTTCATTAATGTAAAATTAACTTTAATCTCGGTTTAACTACTATTAATTTTTTCAATTTCTTAGAATTAGAAAAAGATAAGGAGTAAATTGAACCGAGATTAAAGTTAATCTTACATTGGAAGAACTGGGCTTCAGGTTTTGCAACAACAAAAATTGCACTATTAAATATCAAAGGAGTAATGGTAATCCAATCTTTTGAATTAAACATTTTATTATTTTTAACTTTCATGTATATCAAAATGTAAACCGATCTATGTGCTGTGATTAGTTTCAAAGTAAATAACCATATTAATTTGTATGCAGTTGATAAATATATTGGTAAATAAACCAAAATTGAGTGAAATTTAATTATTTTCTTGAGTTAAATTATTTAATTCCATTATTTTAGTTAAATTAATGACATATTGAATAGAAGCACTGAGATCTATAATATAGAAATAATTAAAAATATTGAATTGGATATAATTTGATATTATGAATTTTAACATATTGTATATATATATATATATATATATATATATATATATATATATATATATATATATATATATATATATATATATATAGAATATATATTTTTTTTACCGACACTTAAAATTAATTATTATTTGTACATAAATATACATATTCCGAGAAAATTATAATTCCGTACCAAGAAACATTTTATCCTCCTCCTTTGCATTATATTTTTATAAAGAATTAGTCAGATCTCGGTAACGTTGCCGCGTACTGCATATGCATAAGTTATTACATTTATAAAATGTGCTCATAAATCATCTATAAAACTTGGAAGGCAGTGAATTTAGAAGTAAAAATGGATCTCGGAGCGTCACGTTCGTTCTCTTAATAACGAAATTCTTTGTGATAACTCGCGGTGTCGTTGCCCTTTTTCCGATATTTCCAATAATCATTATTTCGTCGAATCACTGTAACGTCGCACGTCCAATCGGAATGCGCTTACAGCTTGAGAATTGATTTATCGGGCATACGGCAACTGGAACATTTTTTTCTATGTATTCGCGACATATATTTTTCGACACGATAATACATATGTAGTTGATGTTCTTGCTCTTTCCATTACGGTCGTGATTTCCATCACATTTGTGCTATGTGTTTATGTTCTTGGAAATATTTCTTCCGATGTAGCTATTTCGACGAAAAATGCGATTTTACCAAGTTGACTTGCATACCAAGAGATCGCTTTATACGTCAAAGTATGTTACGATTTTCTCATATTACTTTGCAAAGTTTGGATTAAAACGCTTTGGATTAAGCTTAAAAGGAGTATTGTTGAGACAATATTTACGAAAATTAGAAAAAGTTCAAAATATATGATTTGTTTGCAACTTCAACAGCTCTTAAATTTCTCTATTAAAGATTAAGAAAATATAAAACACAATGATTCATAACCTGCAGATCATGGATCGCATGCGATCTACCTGTGAATTTTTTGCGACTTGCCTGTAAGATTTTATTTATTTCTAAAAATGACTTTCTGAAAATGTCCTTTAAACAAAGTTGCGCATCGCTCCGTCATAAAATATGAAAATAGTAAAATCCATATACGTATATAGATGTACAGATTATCGATTTAAAATTGATGAGATAAAACTAATACGAGCCAAAATCAACAATATCAGTCTTTTTATTCATGTTTATGTAATCAGATTTACAGAAGTCGCAAATGCAAATAAATCCTTAGATTCTTGGCTGATCCTTGGCTTGTTTGTATTATTTTAAAACTCTGAAACAGCGCAACGCTGACTTTTCTGTTTTCAATTCCAGAATTTCGTCAGTCATGATTTGTACAGTTATATATTATTTCGAGTCTTTTCTAATATTATTAAGGAAAAATAGACCAAGAAATGCTTAAACTTATAAAAATTCACATACAAATATTATTAGGCATCAAGATGCTTGACAGAATGGTCTTCGTTTATTTACATAAAACTTGCTAATACGATTGTCTTCGTGCGCTTTTCTATTTTTGGCAATTAATCCGTATCTTCGAAGTATATAGTCGCTTCTCACAGACGGCGGTCTCATTTTTGTTTCAATTTGCGCCGTTTACGATAATCGCGATTCCGCAATCTCAATAATCATTGTTGTAACAGAAAGTAAGGAAGTTCATCAACTCGCGCGTGAATTGAAATCTTTTTTTGAAAACGTTTTACCGGCGCGATATCCTAAATAGACAAGATACACGTTACGATAATCAAATGTGCCACGTAAGGAAAAAGCGGCTGTCCCTTAATTATGCATATTGCTCGGGACTAACGCGAGATCTACGTGTTCCTCGCTACGAATGCTGTCTGCAAATCGTGAGAGGAAAGCCTAACAGGAGTAGAAGCGCAGGTATGTTTTCAATATGCTCAATTATTTGAGAATATAAGATGTAAAAAAAACCAAAAATAAATGAGCAAATAAAAGATAGCAAGTTAATAAAACGTGTATTTAATATAATTAAACAAGTGCTTCAACTTAACAAAATCTTCTTCAGCTACAAAAATTCAACAACCAGATATGTATAAAAAATAATAAGAAAATTTTTGCATAAAACATTGATATCATTGAAACACATAACTATTTTATCATTATAATTATTAATTAAAAAAATATTTTAAATTTTAATTTAATTGTGACATTTTTAAATTGCGTGTTACGTCAATGATATGTTTCGCATGTTTTTTCATATGTATTTCATTGTTGAATTTTTATAGCGACTGAAAATAACTTTGTTCAGTCAAACTATTTGTTTAACTATATTTGTTTAACTATATTAAATATATACATAGTTTTATTAATCTGACATCTTTTATTTGTTCGTTTTTTTTTTTATTTTTAAAAATTTTATACCTGCATATTATACATTTTTATAATTATTTAGGAAATACGATCCATCATATTATGTTCATGTTTTTTTATATTACAATTGCAGACATTTTAAAAAATTTTTTTCATAGAAAATGGAATGCAAAGTGTAGGGCGCGTATCAGACAATTTCATGTTAACGTTAAATGCCCGAAAATGCTGGCCAACGTACAGCACGTTAGTGTTCATCGAGCGCATCGTCGGTTCACCGCGAGCGAAATTGCAATTTTGCGTGCATGTAAATACATCGAGTTCAACATTTATACTTCCGCGCGTAACATGCCTCGAGGAGAGATCGTTAAATATCGTTAATCAATTTATAATACGGTTTCATATCGTTGCGGAACAACAGTTTAATTATGTCATAGATATCATATAATAAAGCTTAGCCGGACACTCGCGATGTATCGTATTTAAACTCATCGAGTTTAACGACCAAATTATATTACCGTAGCGTTAGTGCTGACCTCGATTATCAATTTATTTGAAAAAGTTATGTGATAATTCGTTCACGCAACCTACTGTTAGCAAAGTTAATAAAAATTTTCTTTTAGTTTAGTCTTTGCTAATCTTGATTGTGCGATTCCAATTTAAAGTCTTTCACTTAAATCTTCGACTTATAAATTTTTTATATTACATTAGCACACATAATATAATACAGATCTCAAACGCCACATTACGGGAATAACGCTCTTGGATATGTCATATCCTTAAACACGGAAACACTTGGATATCTAATTCAATTTGATAATTTTCATAAAAGTAGATTTTTAACAACTTTTTTTTTCAATTGAAGCACTAGATATTGAAGATTATAACGATACGAAACAAATATTTGTATTTTTATTATTAAAAAAGTACAAGAAATGTAAAAGTATTGAAAAAGCATTGGAAAAAGAAAACCAGAGAGATATTTTCTGGAAAGGCGTTTAAGAATTAACATAAAGACATAGAATATATTTACATTTCGCAATTGAATCTATGATTGAAAGGAATCGAGATGATCAATATAATATTCTACAAATACTCGAGAAAGTACAGAACGAGGAGTAGCTCGAGGAAGCCAGACATCAAAGCATTTGTGTTTGTCGAGTATATTTTCCAATGAGATATCCTTGCACGGATCGCGATAACTTTTAAGGCAGGTTAACTTTCCTCGTTTTTTTGATTAGAAATATGATGTTGCATAATTCAGTGGGCAAATAACGTTCCTGTTGTGCTCACTTTTTCCCGCTCAAGTAGCTTTTCTTCCCGTTAGGGTAAAACGTAATCCGAGCGTGGCATCGTGATTATCCGCTCTTACTTAAGCATCTTGCTTACATTTTTCAACGTAGTGCATATTCTCAGACGGCGGACGTCGCGCGCGACGTCTTTTTCCCCCACGTCTATCTAATGCAATTTTAACGAGGTGCAAAGTCGGTCAGGTCCCGTCGCGTACTCTCCGATGCTTGATGGCTCGTGTCGTTATACTTCGCTTCGCTCCTCGTGGATCGATATTCGTATCCTCGCATATACACTCTTTCTCTGCTTCGACGTAGATCAATCTCTCGTTAGAAAGAAATCCAGTGACTACAAACAGTTACCAATTTCTGAAGAAAGATTTCCATTGCATGCAATTCGAACTTTCTTAAGTCCCAATTAGAGTTTGCCCGGGTTTATTTTAAATAGACTCAGAAGAAGAATTTCTGATTGAAGATGAACGAATTAATAAGATTCTGATTATATCAATCAGAATTCCGGTTATCATAATTGGATTATATCTCAACTAGAATTATAATATTTAATTAGAAAATTCTGATTCGTCCATTTTCAATCAGAAATTTTTCTCAGTATATAATTACACCGAGTTGTTAGATGTGTTTGCGCTAATCTGAAAGATATTTACGTAAATCAGTGATTATTTACAAGTGGATTTTACTTGATTGCATTTCCTCTTCTTTGAGCGAAGTACTTATAAAGAATCTCGCAAGATTAAAAATTTAACTCGAATAAATGGTTGCAGTTACACAAACAAAGTCGTGCTTTAAACTTGCCATATGGAGATTAAAATATGTCATATGGAATATTTTTTTGGAATGGATTTAAATTTTTACTAGAAGCATAATTAATAAAGCATCTAACGTTGAAAATGCAGTCATTTTTTCGAAGGTTTTGTTGTCAAATCGAATTCTTATTCAAAGAAAAAATTGCTCCAATTTTTAACGAAGAATGTCGCTTGTATTGAAAATTCAATCACCTTTTGCATTAAAGCATGCACTTAACGGTTAAATGATTAACCATGAAGTTGAGATTAAAAAGCGTGGCGAAAGATGCGAGATCTTGAGAGACCGAGAGAGAGAGAGAGAAAGAGAGACAGAGAGAGAGAGAGAGAGAGAGAGAGAGAGAGAGAGAGAGAAGGAGGGAGGAGGAGAGAAGAAGAAAGAAGAGAGAGAAGGAAGAAGACTAAATACTAGTAATTACTACTTCTACGTACGTAGTAGTAATACGTAGTAAGTAGGTAAGTA